>NC_143254.1:35697795-35787795 GCF_984573655.1 Nuphar pumila
TTTGAACTTACCCATTGAAATCCCATTACGTGTTGGGTCACATTCGTATTTTGTGTCAGATTACACCAAAAAAAAAAGTGACCGCCCAATTCACTGCATGACGCATGCTGTTGGATGCTACAGAACATGCGAGTAATCCGTCAATGTTAGTCGGGATAAGGTGCAATCACATTGCACAAATACAATGTGCCGCTGCACCTGATGACCTCCATGCCATCTGTCGTTGGCATATGACAAGGTATACAACAGCAGATGGAGGGCGCTTAGGTATAACAGCACATTGCATTTGTGCAATGTGATTGCACCTGATCCAATTCATTCAATGTCTGTGAGTAGGGGTATCAACGTGTCTGGTAGAATCAGACTTGAACCCAATTTTTTGTCTAATTGGATCCACTATAAGAGAAACCATTCCCGAACGAGATAAGAACTATATGAACCAGACCTGGACCATACTCGGTAAAATAATATTTTTTGTATCATTTTTACATTGAAAATTGAAACTTGAGATTTGCCCAGGTTTGGTATAAAATTTCACGAACTATACCCGGATCCATGTATTAATCAGACTTTCGAGTTCTAATCTTAATTGGGTCTTCTTATTTATCACCATACCTAAACCCTATAGGGTTTGATCTTGGTAAACCTGGCATGTTGACACCCCTATTTGTGAGTGGAGGTGGGCATCGGGCCGAGCTGGCCCGGCCTGGAGATGGCCTAGACCGTTTATTAACATGTTGGGTTTTGGCCTGGTTCTTAACAGGCTCGGGTTTAAAGAGCAGCACATAGCCGCCAAAACCCTCTGCGCCCTACTAAGGACTTTTAGGTTGCACTTTTTTTTGTTAGCCCATAAGGATCAAACACCCATATTCCAAGGCCATACAAACCTGTTACATGAAATACACCAAACCCAAAGCAAGCTACCTCGGCCCATTGGCCCAACGAGCTAATGTGAAGCATAACAGGTTTAGCCCGATCCAGCACAAATCCATTTGTAAATAGTAAGAATTAATAAGTTTTCAACTTTTTATGCACCTAATTAATTATCTTTCTAGTTTTTATAAAATTAATGTAAATAGTTAGGTAAATAGTAATAGTTACCAAGTTACTATGCAATAGTTGATATTTTTTATTTTTTATATTATTAAATAATTAATAAATAACTCAAGCCAATCGAGCAGGCCGACTCATATATAACTGGACGTGTTTTGGCCTGCTACCTAACGGGCCCAAACATAAAACCTTGGTCCAAACCCAGCCCATGGTGGGACAGGTAAGCTTGGCCCATTGTGCTCCCGAGCTCGTTGCCCACCCCTTTATGTAAATATGGCCATCCAAGCCAGGTGATATGTCAAAAATACAAATGTTTGCTGTTCTAAAATTAGCACATTGCCCTTGCCTTTCTCTTTGTGTAATGATGACATCAATATCTTTTGTGGGCCCCACTTTTTTTGGGTACAATGAACGATGATGAAGTGGAAGGTGGCGATTTCAAATCACAACAAAATTTGCATTTACTATTTTAAGGGGAGAAAGAGATCTTGCAATTTAATGGTGGTGTTGAAAGCTATGGATGGTGATGATTTCAAAACAAAACAAAATTTGCATTTATGTTGTTAAGGAGAGGAGCATATCTTGCAATTTACTATCGTTGATTCTGATTTACTTTGCTTGGGGGTTGTGTGAGCAAGGCGGGAGAAGCTAGGTAGAAGATAAGCCCTCCCAAACACCACAGGCCGCTGCAGCTCCGGAGCCATTCACGTCGACTTCACGTAAATATTAATTCAATATTTTTTTATATAATTCAATACTTTTTTATATAATTAAAAATTTATTACTGTTATTCCTATTAATATATATATTGTTTCTTAAAATAAATTAGCAACTATAGAATCTTTTCATTGCAAATGTGAGAAGAATAAATGTGTAGCCCATCAAAAGAAAATCAAGCAACGAAAAACTTTAGTAATTATCAAGCCTGGGATATAAGGAGTCGTAGGAGAAGGCACCTCCATATTCTCTATGAGACTTTCGTACATCATTAGAGAGCGGGTCAACATGACTTACAAGTTATGGATAAAGGTCCCAGAAGATGAGAAGATAGTGTTGCATGAGGCAGTTTATGCAATTATATTTCCTAACTATATTTTGATAAACAGATTAATCCATAAAAAAATGTTAATAAATATATTATGATAATTTGGTATAAGTAGAGTTTGATTTAGACAAGGATATAGCTGAACATCATGCTACCGTGAATAAGCAATGTCAACTATCACACTCAAGGGTGTGAGAATATTTTTACAAGCATTACAAGGTGTTTGAAAACTACGACGAAGCAACAAAACATCCTCTCGAGGGAGTCGACTCTAAAGTGTGGAAAGAGATTTGCAACTTTTTTACCAGAGACTTTTGGAAGATAAATATTGGATATATATATTCATAAGTAACTAAACATTCAAAATTTTAGATTTTCATGAACTAATTGATCTTTCTTTGGTTAATAATGGGCATCAGAGAAAAATTCTGATACTAGTTGATCGTCTTTATACATTCATAGGTTTCACACAAGGGTAAGTTTCTTATTCCTTAACTTTATTTTTTTATATAATAGTATAGTATTAAATATGTTTGATTTAATAGATTCTAAATTTGTTATTTGCATACTAAAATAGACGGGCAAAAACCAATGACAAGTGTATTTTAGAAATAGATGCACATCCATTCAAATTGCAAGACATCATTTGCAGCGAAGTAGAAGACATCTTTGTAAGTAACTCACTTTGTAGCAGCGAAGCAAAATCCACATTCATTCATTCTATTTTGTATATTATCATTAATTATTGATAACCAAACATTAACATCGCGCAAAATAAGCTGCACTTTATGAAGATTGAAAGTGATGAAACATATTCTTCATAAGGAGGCTCATCGATGTCGCAGTGAGACATCTTTGCCAAAGTCCTCGAAGAGCGGTCTCAACATATGATAAGGATGAGTGCATTTGTCATTCCATCCAAAGGTAAAACCCATGTTTCAGAGCTATCTTCTTAGCTGAAGGCGACATAATTAGAGCTCCAACAATTAAGAGAACAACTAGAGCAAGAGAAAGAGGACCAGGAGCGAGAAAGAGAAAAAAAAAGTTCAGAGAACATATATAGACTTTCATAGATTCTCTTAGATAAAATCCTCCATCCTAGATCTCTCTTATTTTCTTATAGATAAGACTGCCAGATGTATATTTGTTGGATGAACATATCGTACTTTTTGATGTCATGTATGTTTTAAGGATACATGTCTGTTTATAATTTTTTTTTTGTTTGACATGTATTAAATCTTTTTCTGTTATAGTTAGTGTGAAATTGATTATTATATATATATATATATTTATTTATTAAATTGAAGTTGATATCCTCTTAAATGTGAAAAGATGTTTTGTCAATGATATCTTTATATTTTTTTTAGATTTTCATGTAAGTGCGGGAAAAGGCAAAAACATTATCGAGCCTTTAATTGCAATGTGATTAAAATATTTCTAAGTTATCATACTGAATTCTTATACTGCTATCATTATCATTAATATTGTCATAATTAAATTGTCGGATTGTAATCATTCTTGAAGTGTGTTTGTTGCAGGTTTGAAGATGATATAAGAAAAAGATTAAAGATGATATATGTTTATTTTTTAAAGTGTATATTTATATTTGAATGCACATTTAAAGTTGAATGTTTGAGATAATTGAAGATGATGAATGCTTGAGAAGGTTAGAAAAGTGTGTTTATTTTTTGAAGTGTATGTTTATATTTGAATGTTTGAGGGGCTTGAAGAGGATGAGCTTGAAGAGGTTGGAGAAGTGTATGTTTATATTTGAATGTATGTTTGAACTTGAATGTTTGAGTGGTTGGAGATGATGAATGCTTGAGGTGGTTGGAGAAGTATGTTTATTTTTTAAGTGTATGTTTATTATTCCGGGCTGATCTTTTAGAATAGGGCATGTGTAGTGCAGAACTCTATTGAGTGAAAAATGCAGCTAGTATAGAAATGTGCGGTATGCCTTCACTTGATTGGTGATGTTCGGTGGTAGTACGGCACACGATAGGCATCAGTATCATCGTTAGTGCATCGTTGTATGGCAACACAGACATGGAGCGTTGTTTGGTTAAGTAGTGCCAGCGGATCAAAGGATGTTACCTTTAGAGATTTGGTTAATGACCTCTCAACTTGCAAGACGTTCCACGTGTAGCGGTTGGATGCATGAGGGTGCATGTGGGTTAGGGTTAATTCCCCTAAATATCACATTAGGTGGTTTCAACTAAATATGGTGACTCAGGGCTAGGCGAGTGAATGCCTAGGCGCCGACGAATGAGTCTGGGTAGCACTCTTCGCTATAGTGTTCAATAATCAACTGGTCTTCGAACTGGGGCTCACAAGGTCTTGTTCCTTCAATTGTGAGGTTTTGCTATGTCGTGCGCATATAGCCACAATACGCTTCATGACATGCAAGGCTATGATAAGTTTGTGTTCCTTTCAAAAGTAATAGCTGGTATGAGACGACTATGCACTAAGTGGCATGTACTACATGGAATGCATATTTGAAAATGTGCTTGATCAACTTTCGCTAGGCAGTTGCGCACGGGATGGTGCCTAGGGCCAATGAAAATGATTCAACAAATGGAAATGTGTTGGTACGCAGTATTTGGCTGCTAGGCTAGCCAGATTAGGCAGCTTGGCGTGTCGCGGGTTTGCAAAGCATTCTATGCCTATGACAATGCGATAGAAAGGCTTGTGGTGGTAAGGAAGTGTCGTCACGCTGCACTAGCTTAATAAAAAAAACAAGCCTGTGATAAATTGGTATTAGAGCAGAAAGAATCATGGCAACCTTGTTGTTTATTGAAGCAGACAGTGATGGTTTATCTTGGTTACACAATTTTGCGCAACTGAAGTGTGATTGACCAAGCACAAAAGCAAGATGTTGGCAGGTTGGTATGAGTCATCTTATCAATGTTAAGCAAAAGTATAAGGTTACTGTTCAGTTGGCTAAGGAAACATGGATAAGCCAAAGTTTCCTACCAGTTGTGTGTTAGGCTCACAGGTGGAGCATGACGTTTACCTTATGCATGCAAAGAATGCACGTTGGATTCGGTTGGATGAATTTGCATCTTTGGGTATGAGAGACTTAATTAAACTTATAGATTCTCTCCCAAGATTGTAGGTTAGCAGAGTGCCCACGTTGAGCAGAATGCTCATTGTTTTGGTCCCTTGAGTTAGCAGATCCTCTATGGATTGTTTGTGCAAAAAAAGTTATTTTTTGTGGCTCATTGATTTCTACAGAAACATTTTGCTAACTTCGAGAGAAAGTTACAACATGCTAGCTCTAGGAGAAGAGTTGCAGCGTTGGGTCAAGGTGCCCTTATGAGGATGAGTGCCCAAGAAGACACTTTAAAGGACCACTTTGGGGCGATATGCAAGAAGGCGTCCTCCACTTGAGGACTAGTTTGGACAGTTGAAAAACCGTAAGTTGGTGCTTAAGAAAGTTGATATCCCTGCAACAGACATTGGTGGTCATTTTTTCTGCAAGAATCACGAAGGGCTTGAAATTTCTCTTGTTGGTGTTGGAAGGCACCTCAATCATGAGCATAAAGATGACATGTTTGTCGTGCGGGCGAGGATGACCCATTTGTATATGCGACTGTACTAAGGTCTCACGAGCAAAAAATGCTCGATGTTGATAAAGCAGAAGACCGTTGTCTAAAGTGATCGAAGGCACATTAAAGAATGAGACTTGGCATGTTAAAGGTTGCAGCGATGGTGGATGTAAACCAGAAGAAGTCGAGTAGGCTGAAGAAAAAAGAGTAAACCAAATATAAGTACAAAGAGAAACTGGCATATCAGTGAAGACTGTGTTCTTACCTTCACCTGCATTATCGAGGATGACAATAGTTTTGGGTGGGGGAGAATGTCCCAGGCCGATCTTTCAGAATAGGGCATGTGCAGTACAAAGCTCTACTGAGTAGAAAATGCATCAAGTGTAGGAACATGGTATGCATTCGCTTGATCGATGATGTGCAATGGTAGCACAACACGTAATAGGCATCAATATCGTCGTTAGTGCATCATTGTAAGGCGACACATACATGGAGTGTGTTGTTTGGTTAAGTAGTGCCGACAGATCAAAGGATGTTACCTTTGAAGATTTGGTTAAGGACCTCTCAGCTTGTAAGATGTCCCATGCATAGCGGTTGGATGCACGGGGGTGCGTGTGGGTTAGGGATAATTCTCTTAGGGATCATATTAGGTGGTTCCAACTAAGTATGGTGACTCAGAGCTAGACAAGTGAATGCCTAGGCACCGACGAATGAGTCTGGGTGGTGCTCTTCGATATGGTGTTCAATCATCAACTGGTGTTCGAAATCGGGGCTGCAAGGTCTTGTTCCTTCAGTGGCGAGGTTTTGCTGTGTCGTGCGCATGAAACCACAATACGCTTCATGACATGCAAGGCTAAGGCAAGTTTCTGCCCCTTTCGAAAGTGATAGCTGGTATGAGATAGCTATGCACTAAGCAACATGGAATGCACATTTAGAAATGCGCTTGATCAACTTTTGCTAGGCAGTTGCACACGAGGTGGTAAGTAGGGTCAATGAAAATGATTCAACAAATATGGAAAGATGTTGGTACACAATATTTGGCCGTTAGGCTAGCCAAATTGCAACGATAAGGAATGCCCATGATAGAGCGATAGAAAGGCTTATGACAGTAAGAAAGGACCATCGCGCCTCATTGACTTATTGAAAAAAGTAAGCCCGTGACATTTATACTTGAATGTATATTTGAAGTTGAATGTTTAAAGGGGTTGAAAATGATAAATGTTTGAGGAGGTTGGAGAAGTGTGTTTGTTTCTTGAAGTATATATTTATATTTGAATGCATGTTTACAGTTAAATGTTTGAGGATGTTGGATAAATATATGTTTATATTTGAATGAATGTATGTTTGAGGATGTTTGAAGTATATATTTGAATTGTATTTCTTATTTTGTTTAATGTAATGTAAAAAAAATAAAACTAATATAAAAATTTATTTTTGTAAGTTTAAGGCCTATACCGGTGACATTTCCGTGTCACTGCTATAGGCCTTAACACTATGTCACCATTACAACCTATAGTAGCGACATAATTGTCATCGTCATAGCCTAAAACGATGACTTCTCAACGTTATAGACTATAACAATGAGTTACTTCTCTCTATTATAACCTAAAATGATGACACAAAAATATCGCCATTATAGATATGTCACCATCATAGGGTGGGTCGCCGCTAGTAGTGTTTTTAGTCTCAGCGTGATTCGTCGCTAGTGCTGGGTCACACATTAATGATGACCTATAAATGTCGCCGTTATTACTCAACTAAGGCAAAAAATTAGCGGCCATTATTTGTCATTTTTATAGACCTATAACGGCGATAAATAAACCAATAGCGGTGATAAATGTCACCGCTATTGACCCTCATCCTTGGAGTGGATGCGATGTACAAAAATTAAATTGTAACTCTAACTCTATTTCTAGATACTTAACTAATTTAGCCGGGGGGCTGTGCAAATCATGGAAAGGCCACCCTCGGATTTTGTTCCCTATGCAGGATGATACCCACATTTTGTATTTTTTTTTAATTATACATGGTAGGAGTCTTTCTAACCCCAACTTGCCTTTAAACGCGGAGCTAGGAAGAGGTCAGGGTGGGCATGTGCCCAGCATGTCCCAAAAATTCTTCAAAGGATTGGGCTACGGTTGGCAGTGCCCACTCTACTAAAAAAGATTTGCCCTATGTGCTCCACAGTTGAGTAATAATTTTTTTTTTACCTTTTTGAATTAAAGTGTAAGTTTTGTTGAGCATTTATGAGCTCTCGCCAAGTGAAAGACTTCAAAAATGGTAGAACCAACCTTACCAGGCAATAAGCATAGGAGTGTTTCTTTCTCTGAGTTGAGATCAAAGGAGTGACTAAGTGCTATGGCTACGTAAGAAAACAAAATAAGTTAGGGAGTGAAGTGACCGATTAACTCACAAAAGAGAAAGCTCGTCAGGGAGCAAAGCGATCGATTCTCTCTTTTATACTATCCCTGGCCATATCTAAACAGAGGTTTGGACATCACCAATCCTCTATTGTTAAACAAACACTACTACTTTAGGGAGCGAAGCGACCGATCAACACAGCAAGCTGATGTAGGTGCCATCCCTGAGTCAGCGATTTTGGGGCTCGCAGCAGCTTCGGGATTAAGAAAGAAATCCCTCTGCAGCTAGCAAGCTGACAAAGGTTCAACCCCTGAGTCAGCGATTAATGGGCATGCTGCGGAGGGGTCTAGCCAATCAAATGACAGCATTGCATGGGGCTCACAATTACATAGTGTGAAATATTGTTACGTGATTAGCTGTGTCACAGTCATGGCACTTAGCAGCTACCTGTATCCCTGCTTTTCTCTCTCCCCTTCAGTTTTATCTTGTGCTTTTCATTTAAAGCTCCTCCTTAAAAATGACAAATCTAATTTATCTCTCTCACAACTGTATTTATGTATTTATGGGTTACTTTATAACAATCATTAGCTTTTTAGCATTAAGGGCTGAAAATGAATTAGATCCAAATTGGATCATAACATATCTGATTCTGAATCCGAAATGGTAGAGTAAAACTTGAATTCAAAAGCACATCCAAGGAGGTAAGAATGAAGCTGGATGTAAAATATTTGTAGTTAACTTGGATCCGGATGAAAAAAAATAAAAGCAAACCTCCTAAGTGCAAAGAAATGCAACCAGATTGGATTTTATGCAAATCAAAATTAGATCTCACTAAAACTAATGATTTGAATCCAATCCGAAGCCAATGATAAATTGTTGTGGCAAATTTGAATCCATACAATAGGAATTTAAATCTTGCTTTGAAGATCTGCATTTGGGAATGAGTAAAAAATAACATGTCAAATTTGGAGCTTTTGGTACCAACCAATATATATATATATATATATATATATATATATATATATATATATATATATATATATATATATATTAAAATGTGTTTATCAGTACACTATTTTTGCTGATTTGAACTCATAGGAGCCGTCAGATCTTCAGATGTTGCTCCTGTTGGTTACTTTTTTTTTCCTTTTCAAACCCCAACCCTAGCAACTCCTACCACCGTCACCACCTCCCCACCCACCGCTGCATCAACGGTGGCCTGGATGGAGGGTGGGCGACTGGAGGACTGACAGAAGGGGCGGGGAGGCAGGCGACCTGGATGGACGATGTTGGCTGGTGGTGCGGTGGTGGTAGAGGTGGTGGGAGGGCAAAGGGGAAAAAAGGAAAGGAGAAAGAAAAAAAAATATAAGAGCCGTTCGATCTAAAGATCAGAAGGCTCCTGTTGATTCAAACTAGCAAATATAGTTTGCTTGTAAAACATATTCTAGTTTAGATTCTGAGCAAGGTGAGATAGAATACGAGCAATTAAATGCCTTGCACAAATGGGCTTGGGTACACCCACCGACGTGCCAATTTAAGCTCAGCTACTAATTCCATACCAAAATTGCCACCTTGCTTTTCTCTTTTTTTTACTCATCTTCAATGCCAGCGGGCACCACCCATCGTCGTCATCTCTCTCTCTCTCTCAAACAGCACAAGAGACTAAGAAAACAGAGACCCCCTCCTACCTTTTAGTATATTTGTTTCTTCCTTCCCATTCGTCCAATTAATCTATCCCTTGGAAGAGCCTCAGATGGATGTTCACAATCAGGAGCCCCACACCGACTCCGACCCCCGTTCCCTCGGCCAAAACGTGCGCGCTGTTACTCTCAAGGTATGCTCTTCGATGGTAAAGGGAATAAAAACAGTTTTTTTAATCAGTGCAATCACATCTCAAGAAAAATGCATGCATCAGTGCAGTTGGATGACGGGATCCTCTTGCCATGGATGAATGATAAGACAGACTGAATCCCCCGTCTCACATTGACATGCATGAAACTGTGCAAATTGAATGATGGGTTTCTTTCATATCACTTTCTTCCTGACATCCTTGGTGCTCATCCTCTCATCGCATGCGATCAAAGAACAATAATCTAATGATCGTTGTCACAAATTTTCTTCTTTTTGATGTTGTTGGTGTTTCTTTTGTCTGTTACACAGCATGCATGCAACAATGCTAGCATCTGACAGCGTTTCTTTCTCCCAATTTTTTTTTATGGAACGATAAAATGTTGTTAAGATAGAAGGATGATAGGTTTCTTTCTCCTTCTTGGTGTTTTTATCCTCACTGCATGCATACGAAACAATGCTAAATTTGTGATTTTTTTTTATGGTTTCTGCAGTTTGAGAACGTGGTGTACAAGATAAACACCAAGGCAAGGAGACAATGGTTGGGGCTGGTGGGCTCAAAGCAGGGGACAGAGAGGACCATCCTCAAGGGCGTATCTGGCACGGTCCGGCCGGGTGAGATGCTAGCCTTACTGGGCCCGTCAGGCTGTGGCAAGACGACCCTCCTGACCGCATTGGCCGGTAGGCTCGGCGGCAAGCTCACCGGCACCATCACCTACAATGCCATGCCCTTCTCCAACCGGGTCAAGCGCACCACTGGGTTCGTGACCCAGGATGACGTGTTAAACCCACACCTGACTGTCACCGAGACCCTCGTCTTCACCGCCTTGCTACGACTCCCCAGCAGCATGACTACACAGGAGAAGAGGCGACACGTTGAGTCGGTCATCGCCGAGCTCGGCCTCGTGACCTGTCGGAACAGCTCTGTCGGAGACGGTCTCCTCAGGGGCGTCTCTGGTGGAGAGAGGAAGAGGGTCAGCATAGGCCAGGAGATGCTGATCAACCCGAGCCTACTGTTGCTGGACGAGCCCACCTCGGGCCTGGACTCGACTACCGCACAGAGGATCGTGTCCACCTTGTCTGGACTCGCTAGGAGTGGCCGGACCGTGATCTTGACCATCCACCAGCCTTCCAGTGGCCTTTTCTATATGTTTAACAAGGTGTTGCTGTTGTCTGATGGGCGCCCTCTCTACTTTGGGGAGGCATCTGCAGCACTGGACTACTTCTCTAGCATTGGCCATGCACCTGATGTTGCCATGAACCCTGCCGATTTCCTGCTTGATCTTGCTAATGGTATGGAGATACATATATGACACCTTTTTCTCTTTCTGTGTGTATTTCCTCCTTGATCTTGTTGGCATATGACAAATATCGCCAGACTTCGCAATGTTTTGCTATCAGTTTAAAATGGTCAAAATATGTTTTAACAAAATTGTATTATTTTATATTTTCCAATGTCATGATTTTTTCGTGATATTTATGTTTCAATTGTGTGTGTATATATATATATATATATATATTATGAACAAAATTTTAGATTTTTTATTATTTTACTCAGATTTTTCTTATTTTTTCACGAAAAAAAGGAGTCATGAGTTTCGAACTGTTGGAATTATAAGTTAGACTCTTTGTATTCCTCCCTCATTTTTGGGAAACTCATTTTACATTAAGGCTTGTTGGAATTATAAGCTAGACTCTTCATATTTCTCCCTCATTTTGGGAACTCATTTTACATTAAGGCTATCTGTAGTTTTTCTATGCAAACTCTTTAGGTTCCTCTCCCATTTATTTTTTCTCCTTGAAAATGTAATAGCTTTTTAGTTTTTCTATGGTAGGAATTTACTATTTAATTAAATTCTGGTTAGGCTTGAATGCTATATATATATATTGCAGTCATGTATCATCATTTTGATAAGCCGTTGAAATGTTTTGAAGCCTTTTGTAGCATTCTTCTTCTCTAGCACCATTTCTGCATGTTTTTCATTCTAGAGAACAATCTTCTTCTCTAGTTTTCTATTTTATTTACAACATACTGGTATCAGAGCTAGAATAACTTCCAACAATATGGTGCAACCACAAGTTCTTTGTTTTGCTGGAAAAAATTATAACAAGTGGAGTATTCAAATAAAGGCGTTCTTTGGTTCTCAAGATCTATGAGACATTGTTGAAAGTGACTTCGATGTGATGGACAATGTGGAGGGCATCACTCCACGACAACAAACTGAGTTGAAGGAAAGCAGAAAAAGAACAATAAGACATTGTTCTATATTTATCAAGCTATTGATGAAGGCATTTTCGAAAGGATATCTACGACGACATTGACAAAGCAAGCATGTGATACTCTCTATATAACATATAAAGGAGAAGACAAGGTAAAAATGGTGAGACTCCAAACTCTTAGAAGTGAATTTGATTCTTTAAAAATGAAAGAATCTATAACTATTGAAGTATTTTTCAATTGAGTCTTCTCCATTGTTAATCAAATGCGAGTAAATGGTGAAAAACTTGAAGATCAAAGAGTTGTTGAAAAGATATTGAGAAGCTTAACTCGCAAGTTTGAACATATTGTTGTTGCTATAAAAGATTCCAAAGACTTATCCACCTTGTCCATTGATAGTTTAATGTGATCACTTCAATCCCATGAACTTCGTATAAAACAATTTGATTCTCTTCCAACCGAGCAAGCTTTGCAGACACATCTCTCTATTCGTGGTGGTACTCGAGGACAAAGAGAAAAGGGAAGAGGAAGAGGAAGAGAAAGAGGATATGGAAGTGGTAGAAATCAAGAGATGAAAGAAGATGATTGTGATTCATCTTATTCTATGCGAGGTCGAGGTCGTGGTCACTCCCTCTCACAAGTTCAATGCTTTCATTGTCAGAAGTATGGTCACACCATAAAGTTCTGTAGAAAGAGATTGACAGAAGAAAACCAAAAAGAGGTAACTTTTATGCATGAGAAAAATAAAATTCTTGATGATGATATTCTCTTTCTTGCTTGTGATACCAAAGAAGAAACACATGATGAAGTATGGTATATTGATAGTGGTTGTAGTAACCACATGACTGAAAACAAAAAATTATTTGTGGACTTAAATGAAATGGTCCAAACTGAAGTTAGAACATGTAATGATAATAGGCTTGCTGTCAAGAGACGTGGTGATATTCCTGTTAAAACTAACAATGGCAGCAAGCACATCACTGATGTTTTCTATGTTTCAGGCCTCAAACACAATCTCTTGAGTGTTGGGCAACTTATTCTAAAAGGATATGATCTTCATTTCAAAGGAGAAATATGTGAAATCAAGGACAAGAAGAATACTCTCATAGTCGAGGTGAAAATGACTCAAAACAAAATGTTTCCATTTATATTTCAAAGTGTTGTTCTTCCTTGCTTCAATACTATTATTAAAGATCCATCAAGGTTATGGCATCTTCGATATGTGTATTTAAATTTCAGTTCTTTATCTCTCATGTGCAAAAAACATATGGTCAGAGGCATGCCTAACATTCATCAGCAAGACAAAATTTGTGAAGGTTGTGTTCTTGGAAAACATCATAGAGACTCTTTTTCTGGTGGCAAATCTTGGCGAGTATCAAAACTACTTGAGTTGGTTCATTCTGATCTATGTGGCCCTATGAATCAGTGACATGTGCTATCTATCTTCTTAATCGTGCCCCCACTAAAAGTGTTCAAGACCTAACTCCTCAAGAAGCTTGGAGTGGGCAAAAACCATGTGTTTCTCATTTGAAAGTATTTGACAGCATATGTTATTCTCATATTCTCGATGAACAGAGGAGCAAGCTTGAAGATAAATCTGAAAAATGTATCCATGTTGGGTACAGTGAATGCTCAAAGGCTTATAAGTTTTACAATCCAATCACTAAGAAAATTATCATAAGCAAAGATGTAAAATTCAATGAAGAAGAATCTTGAATTTGGGATGGCGAGAATGAAAATAAAAATTCACATTTCATCAATAAGGAGGAGAGTCATGAACCTAATGGTGATGGAGGCGAAAGAGATACTTCACTCTCCTCTCCATCTATGCATTTATCATCGTCTTCCTCATCTTTAAGGAGTTCTGAATCTCCTCCTATGAAGATAAGAAGTCTTCAAGAAATTTATGAAACAACAAGAAGAAATCTTGAGGAAGATTTGGTAAATTTTGCTTTATTTGCGGACCCCGATCCAATTACCTATGAAGAAGCATCTCAAGAAGAAAAGTGAAGAATTGTTATGAATCAAGAAATGAACTCCATTAAAAGAAAGCATACTTGGGAGTTGACTGAGCTTCTAAGAGGACACAAATCTATTGGCGTCAAGTGGGTATATAAAACAAAGTCAACTCAAATGGAGAAGTTGAAAAATGCAAAGCTCGACTGGTGGTAAAAGGTTACAAGCAAAGGTATGACGTTGATTTTAATGAAGTTTTTGCTCCTGTAGCTCGCCTTGAAACAATTCGCATGGTGATAGCTTTGGCTGCTCAAAGAAAATGGAAGGTCTATCAAATGGATGTTAAATCAGCTTTCTTGAATGGTTTTCTTGAAGAAGAAGTGTATATTGATCAACGTCCGGGTTATGTGAAGAAGGATGAAGAAAAAAAAGTGTGTCGATTGAAGAAGGCTTTATATGGGCTGAAACAAGCACCAAGGGCCGGGTATAGTCGCATTGATGGATATTTCTTGAAGAATGGTTTCAAACGGTGTCCTTTCGAGCATACTCTCTTCATCAAAGAAGGCAATCAAGGAGAGTTTTTAGTCATATGCTTATATGTTGATGATTTAATAATTACCGGCATTAGTGCAAGCATGTGTGAAAATTTCAAGAAGGATATGATGCACAAATTTGAAATGACTGACATGGGGCTTCTCTATTTTTTTCTGGGCATTGAAGTAAAGCAAGCCGAAGATGGAATATTCATATCTCAAAAAAGGTATGCTGAAAATATATTGAAGAAGTTCAGAATGGAGGGTGCTACACCTCTTAATACTCCCATGAAAGTTGGATTGAAACTTAGCAAAAATGATGGTGAGAGAAAGATCGATGCAACTCTCTATAGAAGCCTTGTTGGTAGTCTTATATACTTGACTGCTATAAGACCTGATCTTATGTTTGTTGTCAGCATGATTAGCAGATTCATGGAATCTCCTTCTAATACTCATTGGGACAAAGGCAAAAGAATTTTGAGATATGTGCGTGGCACTATCGATTATGGAATTCATTATAAATGTGTCAAAGATTCAAAATTGGTGGGTTTTTGTGATAGTGATTGAGGTGAAAATAGAGATGATAGTAAAAGCACTTCAGGTTTCATTTTTCACATTGGCTCAGGTGCAATCTCGTGGGCATCGAAGAAGCAAGCTGTTGTTGCTCTCTCCACAATCGAAGCTGAGTATATTTCATTGGCTCTTTCTAGTTGTCAGGCTCTCTGGCTAAGGTGGATTCTTCATGAGCTGAAGCATCCTTAATGGGAAAACACTCCTTTGTTTTGTGACAACAGTTCAACCATAGCACTCACCAAAAATCCAGTTTTTTTATGGCAAAAGCAAGCATATTCAAATCAAGTATCATTTCATTAGAGACTTGGTCAAAGATGGAGATGTCAATGTCAAGTTTTGCAAGACCCAAGACCAAGTGACTGCTATCTTTACAAAAGCATTGAAGAATGAAACTTTCAATAAATTGAGAGAGAAATTAGGTGTCATTATAGTCTAGCTTAAGAGGGCCAGTTGGAATTATAAGCTAGACTCTTCGTATTCCTCCCTCATTTTTGAGAAACTCATTTTACATTAAGGCTTGTTAGAATTATAAGCTAGACACTTCGTATTCCTCCCTCATTTTGGGAACTCGTTTTACATTAAGGCTATCTGCAGTTTTTCTATGCAAACTCTTTGGGTTCCTTTCCCATTTATTTCTTTTCCTCATGGTTTTAAAACTCGCAGAGTCAACTCGGTGACTCGGCTCGGCTCGGCTCGACTCGGCCCCCTAGCGAGTCAACCCAGCAGGGTAAACTCAGCTTGCCTTGACTCGGCTTGACTCGGTCGAGTTCTGGGATATTTGAAATTTGATTTTTTGGGTATTTCAAAATAACAATTTAATAATAAATAATAAATTACAAGACAAACAAGTTCAAAGATACAATAATCTATCAATCTTTATGTGTTGATTAAACATATTGGCAAAAAAAAATGATTCAAAGATCTAACAAAAAAGTGAAGCATACACGTATCGGTGCTTGTACTTCATGTTCTGGTGTTGGGTGCCTTTGAGTGTTGTTTTATGAACACATATCATATCCTTCATTGTATATAAAAATACATTTTTGTACAAAGTCTGTATCACACCTGTGCATAACAATGTGTACCCTGTCATCCTTATTTTTTGACAAAAACACACATATCATACCAGTTGTGCTGATCTTGTACAATATGCTTGTACATGTATCCATGTGACAGCATTTCCCTTGGTCATAATTGAAATTTCTTCTGGTGATTCATTCTCTTATTGTTGTTTTACCTTATTGCAACTAATTCAATCTGGCTTTTTATGCAAGATGATGTGTTGTTGTTCTCAATGAGGTGAGATCACTAGAAAGGAAAGCTAACAAAAGCTAGGGTGTCTTCTGGAGAAGTTTAGCTGAAATTCATAAACCATTCTATTTAGAAACTTGAGTTTAAGTATGTTTCTAGACTCAGTTACATGGGGCGTTCATTGAATACCAAAGACATGCTTGTTATGAAGAAGTTTCTTCATGTAACTTGATCTTTCCATGTGACCTTGTTATGAAGAAGTTTGTACTTTTTCTATTCTGAACTTGCAATTTTTTATTGTCAACTCTTTAGACTATATGTTTACTGAAAAACATGGTTTGAGACAAATTATATTGTTTTTCTTTTAAAATCAAAAGTTAACAAAACCCGGTCCGAGTCACCGAGTTGACCCGCCGAGTCACGAGTCAATAAAGAACGAGTCGAGTTCCAAGTCACGGGTTTGAAAACCTTGCTTTTTCTTGAAAATGTAATAACTTTTTAGTTTTCCTATGACAGAAATTTACTATGTAATTAAATTCTGGTTGGGCTTGAATGCTATATATATATATATATATATATATATATATATATATATATATATATATATATATCAGCCATGCATCATCATTTTGATAAGTCGTTGGAATGTTTTGAAGCCTTTTGTAGCCTTCTTCTTTTCTAGCACCATTTCTGCATGTTTTTCATTCTAGAGAACAATCTTCTTCTCTAGTTTGCTGTTTTATTTTCAACACGAACCCATGGGTGATCATCCCTTTCTGTGAAGCTGAAGGTGTGGTTTTCTAAAATTTTACCAAAAAATGGTGCATTTCAGAAAGAAATAGTAGATACAGTTGATGGTAGATCAGGTAAAATCACATTGAACACATTAGTGGCCGGGGCAATCTTTGGATGGTTAGGGAGGAGCTGGATCACGACTTAAGACTGCCCACCATTTGGGTTAGGTCGGTCCATGCTCCTCTTAGTTAGGGGATGTGCTTCTTTATGTTCTTCTATATAATCTTCTTTTCTTTGCTGGATGGAGGTGTGATATCTCATCACTCACTCACAATCAATGTAAACTGTTATACACTATTTATTTTGTTTTTTAAAAAAAGTTATTTTTTTTCTGTCGATATTTTGATAAAAAGCCCAAAGGGGACTCCGTTTGTCCCGCAGCTAGGAGCAGCTAGTGCATGCCACCCTGTGTTGGGACGTTTCACGTTCAAAACCCAATGGTATAGTTGTATAAGTGGTAGGTGCCTGTCTAACCCCATACTTAAAAAAAAAGATATTCTGATAAAAAACAGGATAAAGTATAAAAATTTTCAATTTCTCACAAGATATTGGTTGCCTTTTTCTTCCCATCTAAAACTTCGTGCATCAACACATGAATGGATGCATCTGTACAGGCATCTCTTCAGATGTAATGATGATGGATCAGAAGGCTGTGAAGAAGGCGTTGGTCACAGCATACGTCGAGCATCTGGATATCAGAGTTCGGCAGGAGGCTCACGGTGTGGTTGAGGCCATGGAGAACGAAGAAGACGAGGAGCTGAAGAGTGCTGGTTGTGGGAGGAGACGGTTTCAGACCAGTTGGTGGCAGCAATTCACAATTCTGATCAGGAGAGGAGTGAAGGAGAGGAAGCATGAGTTATTCTCTTGGCATAAAGCCTTCCAAGTTTTGGCCGTTGCCTTCCTTTCTGGTATCCTGTGGTGGAAATCTGACATCTCTAACTTGCAAGATCAGGTAAATGTTTAATTGCAAAGTTGGAATTAATAGGAAAAGGTTGTTTTGACCAAGTCTGACCGGTGGATGTGTTTTATCGTGATCAAATGAGTAGGAATAGACCTTTTAAATGTATTCTTTTAAGTAAAAATGTGAATTTTTGGATGGTTGAAAATTTGATAAATTGTAGGCTATTGATAATTTTTGATCCTCGGAAAATAAAAAATGCACGTTGAGAAAAATGACCCAAGGGTCAGTTTCCACTTAAACAAACATGTAAATCACATTTGGAGGGTTATATGTGCCAAAAGGAAAAATAATTGTATAGTTTTGCCCATGAGAGGGTATTAAACATGCATTATCGCTATATATATATATATATATATATATATATATATATATATATATATATATATATATATATATATATATATATATATATATATATATGAATGCTTCTATGATGGTACTGTACCACCATAACTTACGATGGTACACACTTGATTTACGTAGATCTAAGCTCTAAATCTAACATTCAGATGATGCTTATCGTGTCTTATTTACTATTTTCTTGTGTTAAAGTTGACTCAATAATACCATTTCTAAACCACCCCTATTTACCATCTCAAAAATGAAATTCATGGTGTATTAGACATGATAAATTTTTTAACATATTAAATGCACCATACTAAACACATTTGTACGATTATATTTACCATTTGGGGACTAGATCCATACAAACAAGATCCTATAAGTTATGATGGTGCCGAACAGCCATATATTATCTCTCTCTCTCTCTCTCTAATAGTGGCTGCAATTGATTATATCTACAATAAACTTAGCAAAATCCAGTTTTTATCTTTTTTGTTTTTTTGATAAATCTGACCCCATTGATATGATGTACATGCTTCATTTGCTAGGGAGTTGGCTTTTGGGTCACTGGAATCTGACGTATGTATAGTTTTTTTTTTAAGTGCCGCAAATAATTGATACCCCATAAACGTACCAATTTTTTTTACTCTAGGCAAATGTATTTTTCATAAAAAAACACATTGAATGGTCAATTCTCACTCAATCGACCATACTGAACATATCTACAAAATAGATTGAGACAAAATTAGTTGCAGCATGAGATTCTAATTATATATATATATATCACTTATTCTTAAACTATGTCACATGGATACAACTGCAAATATAGGCATACAACCATTTATTAAGGTTTCATTATGACTAATATATAAGGGGGATACTGAAATATATAAGAGTCAAAATGGCGTATCTTTGTGACATGGCTTCTAAACAGTCTTCTCTCTTAATCTAATGTAAACAGATGGTATATATATTTAGACACACATGCACACATTCTCATTTACTAACATGTTTGGAGGGATACATTGCAATAGATTCCAAACCTTGACATAATCATCCTCATGATATTCGTGCAATTGTAAGCATGAAGCCCAACAAATTTTATGGATTTGCAAAATTGAAAGACAATCCATCATAATGTTAATTTTTTTTTATTGCTGCTGGACATCTGCAGGTGGGTCTCCTATTCTTCTGCACCTCATTCTGGGGCTTCTTCCCCATGTTTGAAGCCCTCTTTAAATTCCCAGAGGAACACAGGATGCTCATGAAAGAGAGAGCTTCGGGCATGTACCGCCTCTCATCCTACTTCATGGCACAATTGGCTGCAGACCTGCCCACGGAATTGGTCCTCCCCACCATCTACACGATCATAACCTACTGGATGGGAGGTCTCAATCCCTCTGCTGCTCACTTTTTCATGACTCTCTTGGGCATCCTCTTCAGCGTGCTTGTCTCCGAAGGCCTCGGCCTGATGCTTGGTGCGCTGGTCATGGATATCAAAGCTGCAAACACACTAGCTGCAGTCATCATGCTCCTCTTTACCCTAGCAGCAGGGTACTATGTTCAGAAAGTGCCCGCCTTCATCTCATGGGTCAAGTACATCTCCGTGAGCTTTCACACATTGAAACTACTACTACGTGCACAGTACTCCCCAGACCAGACCTATGAGTGCAGACCTGGGGTCACCTGCCGTGTTGCGGACTTCAACATGATCAAGGTCATGGGCATGGATCACCCTGGTATCAGTGCCGGTGCGCTAGGCTTGATGTTCATCGGTTATCGTCTCATTGCATATTTGTCGTTGATGCGCGTCGGAAAGCCACCCAGATGAGCAAAGCCCAACAATAGCAGGGCAGCAGTAGCATCAGTACCAGCACCATATTTATGCTTATGAAGACTCAAACATGAGAATCAGTTGATAGAAGATAGGATTGCTGTTCCTTTGTTATATAATAAAGAGAAAATGGACTGTAAGAGGAAGGGGTCTGATTGGACCTAGTGATGCAATGTTATGGGGGAAGTTGGCTTTTCACATGTTTTTACTGCTTAATGATGATGTCTGCCGGTTATTGTATTGCTCAAATCAATGGTTGCAAAGAGAGGGAGGATCAGGTAAAATGTGATTACACGCATTTGGTCTGCTGCTACACCTGATAAACTAATGTCTTTGAGATACATCGATGGTGTGTGATCAAATGAAGCAGAGTCTTTGAAATACAGCTTGTCAGCTGTCGGGCTCAACAGCAGATGGTGGGTAATCAAGTGCAGCAGCAGACTTAAAGTGTGTGTGCTGCTGCACATTGCACTTAATCTAAATTCTTGCAAAGAAAGCTTAACTTGATATCAAGGGTGTGTTCCTCATGTAAGGCGGAGTAGCACTGATGTGGCATGAGGCCCACACTCATATATGAGGTTCTCCAACGTTGTATACGAGATCCTTGCTTTTTGAAAATCATTGAACACATTTTCAAGGGAGAACAAAGGTTCTAGTTTCTCAGGCCTGACCTAAGCGGGTTGGGCCAGAGATTCTCGATTCTTAAAGCTGAGGATCTCAAAACAGATCCTTGTCTTGAGAACAACTCTCAAACACATCACCCCCACCGAAGGGAAGCCGGTTTTCCTTAAAGAATGTTGAGGAGAGAAAGTGCTTCTCTATGTGAAAAGGGGTAAAATGCATTTTTGATAGAAAACATATATTTTTGCATTTATTGTATTTAAATGAATTTTAAAGAAGAAATTCAAGTATGATGATAGTATCGATAAATTTAAAGTGAGGTTAGTAGTTAAAGGATTTTCTCAGAAAGAATGGTTAGATTATGTTAACACATATTCACTTATTATAAAATTTACTTCGATAAAGATAATTCTCGTTATTGTAGTTCACTATGACTTAGATTTATATCAAATGGATGTTAAAACCACTTTTATTAATGGTAAGTTAAAAGAAACCATTTTTATGAAACAACCTAAAAGTTATATAATAAAAGGCAAAGAAGATAAAGTATATAGATTGAAAAAATCTTATATGGACTCAAGCAATCACCATGTCAGTGGTACTTAAAGTTTCATAAGATAATTACGTAATTAGGGTTTGTGTCAAATAAATTTGACCACTGTGTTTATGTCTGAAAAAGTGAGAGTAAATTTGTTATTCTCATTATATGTAAATGACATTCTTTTGATTGAAAACGACAACGATATAATTGTCAAAATCAAGTCATAGTTAAATTCTTAGTTCAAAATTAAAGACATGGGAGAGTCATCCTATGTTCTTGAAATTAAAAACACTCGAGATAGAAATTCTAAACTTTTAACATTGAGTCAAGAAAGATATATAAATGATATACTCAAGAAATTTAAAATGAGTGATTACAAGCTTGTTAGAATACATGTGAAAAAATCTATCAAATTGAGTAAGAATGATAGTCTTGATGATGGACAAGAAAGACTGAATGTCCCTTTATGCACAAGTTGTTGGAAACTTGATGTATGCTATCCACAAGGCCTAATATTAGCTTTGTTGTTGGCCTCGTTAGTCGCTACCAAAGTAATCCTAGTTATTCTCACTGGTAAGCAGTAAAAAAATATTTTGATATTTAAAATAAACTATAAACTTGAAATTATGTTTTCAAGATGATGCTTTAGAATTAACTCGATATTCTGATGCTGACTTTTGCAGACAGTAAAGATGATAGTAATTCTACTTCTAAATAAGTTTTTCCTCTCAGAGGAGAAACAATTTTCCTTTCTTGTAAGAAACAAGGTTGTGTAGCTCAGCATACTCAGGAAGCAAAACATATTGCATGCAATGCAACTGCCATATTTACCGTTTGGATAAGCTGCTTCATTAATGATTTAAAGCAGGATATAACCAATGGGCCAGTTCAAATTTATTGTAATAACTAGGCTGCCATATTTCTTATGAAGAGTGGAGCGAATAATTCAAAAAGTAAATATATAATGGTAAAATATTATTATATTCATGATATTATTGAAAAAAATGAAATCAAAGTTAGTTATCTACATCTGATATAATTGCTGATATCTTAATAAAGGGCATATCAGAGAAAATATTGTTGAAACATGTATCCTGTTTGGGATTAAGATATATCTGATAAGACATATGGCTGAATGAATAACTAAAGTATATAACTCATTTCAGAAACATTGATGCAAGTGAAATACTCCAATAGTGAGAGGTAAAATCCTACATTGTGATTATTTTTACATGGCCAAGTGGGAGATGTTAGTCATACATGACCATAGTGGCCATGTTTCATGCGTTGAGGAGAGAGGCGGGCCCACTCTCTCTCCAATGCTTGAAACTGTTTGGTGGAGTGCTTTATCCAAATAAAGCACATTTGAACATGCTTCATTTGGATAAGCATAAGGGTGAAACTTTTTACCAATTTTCTCTCCTTAGAGAGAAAATCAGTAAGTCCCATAACAACTAGGTAACAACCCATGGGGGTGAAAACCGCTAGCTTATATCTCTCCCATATAAGGGAGATGATGGACTCATAAAACATATACGAAAACTGAGAGAGCAGACACCCTCCTGAAGAAGGCCTGTTATGACCTTACCTCTCTGCTATTCTTTCCTTCATTTGCTCACATCAGGTTACGAGATCCCTTTATTCTCAATGTCTTTGAATTTGGCCATACACCTAGACTTATTTCATTCAATCAGTTTATTCCTTACAAAGGAAAGCTTAGAATAGAATCTTTGTGCAGCCTCACCTCCCCGAGCAGGGTGCCTTATTCCACCTATCATGAAAGAATTTCAATAAACTTGGTTTCCCAAACCACCAAAGTTTCATACAAAAGCTTTTTAGGATGGGAGGACCATTTTCCCTCCAAAACAACCCAATCATAGCATGGTCTGAAATAGTAATAGAGTCCACAAAGGCATATATACCATGCAACCACTGGCACATTAGTAAAAAGACCACATGAGGAGCTCTTTTATTTGGCCAAGTGTATCTAACTCCTTGCATTGACAAGTTTGTGAGGTTGCAGCTATCAATGAGGCCAGCAAACTTTCACATATTACACATGTATATTTGAGCTTTATTTGAATCCTTTATACGTAAGATGGAGTTGAAGTCACCTCCTATACACCATTGGTCCGTGAGGCACAAGACCAACTCTTTTCTCACCTTCTGTAGCTCAGCTCAAAAATCTTTCTTGAGTTTGCTCATGCAATGGTCGTATACAGTCATTAAAATGAATGGGATAACATCCAACAAGTTCAAAAAAAGAATATAAAGTGAGTAGTCAGTGACATAAGAAACTGTGCCAGAGATTCCATCCCTCCAAGCAATCAAGATGCCACCCGATCTTCCCTTTGCTGGTCAAATCACAAAATCACAATTGTGCCATAGGACATTCATGAGAACCCTATCCATTGTCTGCATTTTTGTCTCTCGAATGCAAACAACATCTGGCCTTTTGTGGGCGATAATGCAGCGAGAGAGACGACTATTTATCATGACCACATAAGTCGTAGGCATTCCAAAATGCAATCTTCATTTTAAACAAAATGTCACATAATCCCCAATGCCAAGCACCCTAGTCACAACTAGACTCAATTACAAGCATGAGCTTGTTTTGAGCCCGTGTTTGCAAGACTTGCTTAGTATGTATTGGGTGTCATCTTCAGTTTAATGGCAATGACAATGTCCATGAGGGTAGTGCGGTCATCGAAGTTCCCCATCTTTGTTAATGGTCAATGGAATGCCATCTTCGGGCAGCCCCTCACATTGGGTTACAATCAGTTGAGCATCCATAGGAACATTGTATTCGATAAACCTTAAAGTGGGATCCAAATATGTTGCTAGCAATTGGCCTTGATCCAAAACTCGAAGTGGACCCAAGCCAATCCAAATCCCTGAAATGGGCATTAAAACATTGTGGCTTAAATGTTAACGCATGTGCATGTTGATTTAATGAGACCCCCATGATATAACATTCCTTATATGGAGAGGCGATCAAATTTGGAAGTTGAGGCGACACCTATAAAGGTAAGTGAAGAAATGAGCAACCAAGTGGTGAGCGTTTGGGCCACCCGAACCTCCCAGTAGTAATTTACGTAGGTTTATTCCTTGAAAATCTTTAATGGTAAAAAGGTTTTCCAAAGTTAAAAATTGAATCCTTAATTTTAAGGAGGCCTCCTTCATTCTGTTGGCCCCTTTGAAATCACCTTCTCTCTCTAACTATTTTCATGCCTTGGGCTTCATCATTTGGGACTCTATTGTTTCCTCTTCACAAAGCAGACACCTCAAGTCTCCAATAGGGGCAATGATTTCACATGAACCAGGGATAGATGAGTGATGGTGTAACGCCCCAAAATATTAACCCAAAATTTTAGGAAAGATTTAAAAATTTTCTTTTAAACTTTAAACAGCGAAAAATGATATTTTCATGTAGGGGTCAAAACACTCTAGAGTGGGTTACAGGTATAAATGAACAACATAAACTCAAAAAACTATTCACGGCTAAAAAATAAAACGATTTATATCTCTAAAAGTATTCGTTCACAAAATGCAGTAAAATGGATAAAACAGATAGTCATGAATCCTCAGAGGTTCTGGTTATTGATGTTGCTCATCCATCTCACATCCACTGTCTAGCATGTCAATCACATGAAATCTCTCTAAAGGGCCACTCATGAAAGCCTCAAAGTATACACCAATCTTGAGTAATTACATAATATTAAAATATTTATTTCCATACAAGATGTTACAGTTCGTCAAGACATGGTTTAATTCTAAGATAATTTATCAAGACATGTAATAGTTAATAGGAAATAATATCATATGTTTCAAAGTTAATAATTGTGCATGCATATTTTCATTCCACAAATGTGTAAATAAGAACATTTGTATATCTTTATTATAGTCTTCTCGAGTATGCAGTTAAAATAATCATCTTAAACAATCATAATATTTTGAGAGTATATTATTCATGAGTTGTACTTGTTTTACCTGGGTGACGAACTGAGCAGGATCCAAAGCAGGGGGTCTGTGATTGGGAGAAAACCTGCTATGGCATATACACGATATATGATGCATTCTGAACTAGCTACAGTAGTTGAGAAAAAAATCTATCACCTACGATATGTTGATAGCCTCAGTCTCCTAATCTTCGAGTGACTGGAGACTCTTGGGATGCCTCACTCTCATAAAACAATATTATCACTCGAGGCTTGTACCTCCTACCTCTCCAAGTAAACCACAAATCTAGATGGGTTATAGAGTTATTATGGGATCGTATAATTTCATGTGCCTCATATTATTAGGAACCTAGTACCCTTCTAAGGTAATCATAATTCATTTGTAGGTACCCAACCCATTCAGACATCGCTTGGGTGCTTTTAGCTCATATGCCATTTCTTCTCTAAAGGCAATCAAAATATTATATGTGTATGTATGCATTCATGTATCCCTCATGGTATGATGCCCCTTTCACACCTCACGAGTTTGTATCAACCCAAGCTCGTATATGAGTCAATATAAGTATGTGTATGCCCATATTATATCACATGTTATACACACCACATGCCCATTGGCACTGTATAGGTTCTTTGAACCCCTGGCTATAATATAAGTCATCATACATATAAATAATGTGTCATTTTATGTGTCCAAAAAGAGAAGACATAGAATTATGTTTCCTATCTTGACATGTTCTATGAACCCTAAGTTCCATCAGGAGCCATGCATACATCATGTACCATAGATATTTAGTATTTTAACATGTGAATATAGAGTTCACAAAGTCTGCGAAAGCTCGTAATTATGCAAGAGCTTGTAAATACTTTAAAAGTTTATAAAAGCGCATAAATATTTCAAAAACTCATAAATATTTCAAAAGCTCATAAATATTTTAAAATCTCATAAATATTTTCAATCTCAGAATTATTTCAAAAGTTTGTAAACATTTCAAAAAGCTCATAAATATTTTAAAGTTCATAAATACTACAAAAGATCATAAATAATTCAAAAATTCACAAATCTTTCAAAAGCTTGTAAAAGTTAATAACTTATTCAAAAAGCTTGTAATTGATATATACTTCTTCCATTTCCCATTATATATATATATATATATGAAAATGAGAATATTTATATATATTATATAATTATCCAAAAAATAATGGTGTAAGAACTCTACCTTGGGGTTCGTGTGGGACTTTGGCGAGTAGAAAAAGGTCGCAGCGAAACCAATGATGGTGGTGACTCAATTCTTGATGGATGCGGTGGCAGTAGTTTCGTGGTTGCCTAATTTTTTTCCTTTTTTTTCTTTCCTTTTTTTGCACGACAAGAGAAGAGGGAGGGGTGGCACTTGAGTGGTGCTGCTACTCTAGTAGGGTGGCAGCACCAGAGTGGTGCCACCGTAGAGAGAGAGAGAGAGAGAGAGAGAGAGAGAGAGAGAGAGAGAGAGAGAGAGTCTTTGAGAAAATTGAGAACAAAGAGTCTCAAGAGAGACTTTGAGAGAGAGTGGGAACAAAGAGAAGAGGGAGGGATAGATAGACCCCTTTCCCTTTTATAGGAGGGAGGGGGAGTACACAAGTGGTGGGGGAGGTGACCCCCACCCCTGTACCATCCCGTGAAAGAGGGAGGCGGAGGGGGAAGTGACCCCCACCCTCGGTTTCCTGTGAAAGGGGGAGATGGCGGGAGAGGAGACCCCCACCCCTCTCCCGTACATGTTGTGGGTGGTGGGGGAATGCTCCCTCCTTTCCAGTCTGAACTGGTTGCCCCCTTCCTGCCCACCATGCCAACCAACACGGTGGCTAAAACCACCTCCAGCCCACCATATTGGAGGCATGGTGGTGGTCTGAGGCAGCCCCTGTGCATCGGGTGGGTTTTGTTAAAAAAAATTCAAAACTTTTTAGTTTAATAAAATTTTATAAAGTTTGCAATGAAATGCTAATTTTGGTTTTGATTTGAGTTTGGGTCCTATTTGAACCCAAACCAAATCGAATGTTTTGGGTATTCTAGGATCTTTGGTGAGGATTTGCTGACAGGTCTTATCAGTCAAATATAAACCTTATTTCACACACACACACACACACACACACACACACACACACACACACATATATATATATATATATATATATATATATATATATATATATATATATATATATATATATTAGATGGGATTTGTTTGGGATTCAAACAGGTCCATCCCTTGTTTTCTTTAGTACGATCTGTTTGGATATTCTAAATGAATCCAAATCTTATAATGCTTAGTGGGATCCATTTGGGTCTCCAAATGGATCCAAAGACTTTACTCACTTAGCGGAATCCAATTGGGTCCCCAAGTGGATTCATTTTTTTATTTTCTTAGTGGGATCCATTTGGCTTTTCAAATGAATTAAAAAATTCATCCCTCTTAGTGGGATCTATTTGGGTTTCCAAATGGATCCAAAACCCTCTTTAGTTAACAGGATCCATTTGGGTTTTCAAATAGATTAAAAATACTTTTTATTTAGCGGGATCCATTTGAGTTTTTAAATGAATCTAAAATGCCATTTTTTAGTGAGATCCATTTGGATCTTGCAAATGGATTCAAATCTCTCCTAAGTTCAGTTTAAACCTTGATATGGGTCTAAACCTTACCCAAATCCAATTGCATTGACCTGACTCGTTTGGATATCCAAATAATGCGGATTGAAGTCTTGTAAGCCAATACTGGTATGTTTCAGTTCGGATCTTCTCCCTAGATCCAAAAATATATTTTAAGATCTAGTATGTTTCAAGCAAATATTCTTAACTTGGTTTGATTTCCTTGGATCTCTTATCAAGGTCCAAGCCCAAATACCCCTTTGAAAAGAAATGCAGATTGCTAAATAATAACAATAATCATAATTTGTATATTTATTCGAAGTCCATTAATTCATATTGTCTAGGTAAATCCCTCAAGTTTGTATATTAAAATAATAATAAAAATTCTAGGATATTACAGATGAAGCAACCAACAATCGTATTTTGAATTCTCATTGCCATGTTCAAGTCATATTTGAATTGGCCAAAGCTGATAACCTGTGCATGGGGGCCGTCTATAGTGTCCGGCCATGTTTTGTGAAAGGGTGTTGTGTGTTCTCCCTCGAAGACGAGGGGTTTGCTACAATGCGTGTTCAATGGTCCGAAAATGAGCACCACATATATAAGCACGTGGGGCTCGTATCCTCGTGTGTGTCAGCATCACTTAGCATTGGAGTTCAGTGCGATTGCAAAGACTTAAGTATCCTTTCCTGTCATTCTCACCATGAAATGACAGTTTAAGAAAATGACAAAAATGTTTTTCATCCAGAAAAGGGAGGATGATCTTAACTCTTCAAAAAGTCCAAACGTTCCATTTTTTCCCTAAGCAATAAACTCCTATGCTGCCGGCAGATCACCCTTTGACGACACACCATCTATTGTAACAGAAGCTCCCTTTGACGATGCACCCTTTACCGTCGTCTGCTGCCGCCCTTTGCCATCGTTTGTTGTTGTCGAGGACCCTTTGCCATAGTTCCCGCCTTGGTTTTTAGCTTGTGTTACAACACATTGCTGCCTTCTCGTTCCTGCCTTGTATTACAAAACATTCCTGTGTTCGTTCCTACCTTGTGGAGTTAACTATAAATCGATCGACTGGTTCAATTATTGGTGGGCGTCATAGGGGCATTTGTCGGCCATCTCTTTTTACAGTCTTCTCTTCTTCTTCATTTTCATTAGGTAGTATGAAAAAAATCAAAGATGCACAAACATTCCAACAAGTGCCATTAAGGCATCTTGAGTACCTTTCCATGCCATCATGCTATTGTTGAAGAATGTATGCTGTCGTGAATGCCATTAAGGCGTTATTTTGTTATTGCAGGTGGATGTTGTATTTTTGATGGTTGAAAAATTAAAGATATTTGTAAGACGTTGGGACCTATTGACAAGAATGCTTATTTACAGATGCAAGGAAGAACCTCGATCTACCCCATCTGGTATTGTCCATTCACTCAGTATATGCAATGTATCACAAACTGCGGTTGTAGTAACATACTACCGACTTGTGAGATATTATTTTGTTTATTAATATCGATTTGTAAGCTATTATGCTGAATTTTTGTATAGATTTATAATATATTATGCGATATGTATATCGATTTGTAAGATAATATGTGTTTTATAGTATCGATTTATAAGCTATTATGTTGAATTGCTGTATCAATTTATAATATATTATGCGACATGTATATTGATTTGTAAGATATTATGTATTTTCTAGTATCAATTTGTAAGATAATTATAGTATGATTTTAAAACATGTGCATGCAGAAATACATTGTTGCACACTTGCGGTGGCAATTTGCGTATTCAAATCGCTGCTCATTTAGCGATTTCTATTGAAATAGCTTCATAATGTTGTAAATATAATTAAATCACTGTCACATGAATCACTATCATCAACACACATATACGATAAATCATTTCTTTTATTGGCATGGTAAATAACAACTCGATGCATAGTATAAGCAAATAACAAATCATTGTTGCTTTTATACTGTGATTCATTCAATCGTTTCTTTGATTTGCTTAACTAATTAGTATACAATGTTATATGCGTCTTGAGTAAATCATAGTAAACATATGCACTGGTTAATGCAAATTAATATCTTGCTTATGGCAGTGGTGAGATTATCATCTGGTGGCAGTGAAGATGATGTATCTCAATCATTGTAAAGTTATGGAGAAGTGAATATCTATACTAATGACGCACCTGAAGAAGTGAACATGAGCACTAATGATGCACATGATAAGAAGGGTGCAAGCATTGAATTCACTCTTGACTTGAATGTTCCAGCAGAAGAAATGCAATTTGTTAATGCGGTAGACGATCATGACAGTATACTTGATAAAGGCATAGGCAGTGAGAATGTACATGATAGTACACTTGACTCTATTCCTGTAGAAGGAATTCAATTTAATAATGAGAAAGCTGCATATAAATTTTATAATGATTATGCCTTAAAACTTGGTTTCAGTGTTAGAAGGTATTCTTGGTCAAAAAATATACAGGGTGTCATGGTGAGAAATACATATGTTTGTTCTAAGGAAGGTTCAAAGAAGTCAAGTGGAAATCCAACAAGGAGCAAGCCAGATTCAATATGTGGTTGTTCAACGAAAATGGTGTTAAGAAGACTTACGAATGAGAAATATGTAGTTCATACTTTAATCAGTGATCATAACCATGAATTATCAGCTTTATTTATGACTCTTATGTTAAGGTCACATCATAAAATAACTGAAGCACAATCTATAATTGCTGAAATAACTGATAACACCGACATTGCACTAAGGAAGATATACAATTTGTGCACATAAATAGATGGTGGTCCTGAAAATGTATCATTCACACCTATGAATCTAAGAAACCACTTGAGAAGGAAGATGATAGATAACATGAAGAATGGAGGAATATGTTATTTGGTTGATTACTTATAGAAGAAATCAAGCAATGACCTTGGTTTCTTTAGTGCAATCTAACTGGATGAAGATGGATATACTATGAATATGTTTTGGGCAGATTCAAAGTCAAGAGTAGATTATGAATGCTTCAATAATGTATTTTTTTTATACGATAGTTAAGATCAATACTGAACAGTAACCATTTGCGTAGTTTGTGAGAGTGAACCATCACTCACAAAGTTACATATTAGGCGACGCTTTTTTTTATGACCAGACCAAGAAAAGCTTTGAGTGGTTGTTCAGAGTATTTATACAGGCAATTAATGGGAAGCACCCTGAAGCTGTACTTATAGATGGTGATCACGCAATTATGATTGTAGTGCATCATGTATGGCCAAATGCACATTATCGCCTATGTTTGTGGCATATCTTTCAAAATGCAACAAAGAACATAGGACACATATTTAATCAGAAGACAGGGTTTGATAAAAAGTTTACAAGGTGTGTACTTGAGAGCATAGATGAGGTTACTTTTATGTCTGATTGGGAGAAAATGATTCAGATGTACGACCTTGAAGACTATGTATGGTTACAAAATTTATATGCAGACAAAGAGTAGACATTGGCATATGAAAGACAATACTTTTGTGCAGGTATGATAAGCACACAAAGAGCTAAATCTATGCATGCCACACTGAAGAAAACCTCATATTCATGTTTAACAATGTTTCGCTTTATGAAAGAATATAAATTATTTGTAGATGATCTTAGACAGATTGAGCTTGAACAAGATGTGAAATGCTTCAATACACACCATGTAACTTTGGGCATGAAAATATTGATGCGACTTACAGATCTGTATACACTAATTGTATTTGAATGAATTAAGAAAGATGTTATATAGGTCATGAATTGTAACATAGAAAGACGTATGCAAACCGAGAATATGCACAAATATCATATTATATGAGAGGGCGAAGTGCATCCGAAAAAGCAAAAAGCATATGTTACGTATAATGTTGACAACAAAACAATTGAATGTACATGCAAAATATATGAATTCAAAGGTATTTTATGTCGTCATGCATTAAAGGCACTTAATCAAGAGAAGACATAAGAAATACCTGAGTCATATTTAATGCGAAGATGAACGAGATAAGCAAAGATTGAGCTGCTGAATACAAATAATGTTTGTCCATCTGGTGTTGATGAGAAGTACCACATAACCTACCGTTACCAAAAACTATGTAGGTCACATATGTATGTTGCAGATTTGGCATCGAAAGTGAAGAAGCCTATGTATGCATGAAAAAAGTATCAAGAGAGTTACTTAAAAACGTGCATTTAATTCACCATCAGTTAGTTGCAGCTCATAAAGACCAGTCCAAGAAAATAGGAGCGAACAATGAAGGTAAAAATCATGCTTCCCTTGACCCACATGAGAAGTTAAGTCAAAGCGTAAACATTATTTTCAATAAGTCAGGAGTGAACATTATAGATTATGATGGAAAAAAATCACCTAGCGAAGGGTATCAAAAGGAAACCTGCCTTTGATCGCAATCGTCGGAAGACAAAGAGTGTACTAGAATTGGTTGGCAAGAAAAGGTCTAAGAAACAACCGACCCCTAAGCAAAAGCAACCAAGCCCTTCGTATAAACATGTATGTAATAAATTATATTGCTTCCCATATAAATTGCATTATGTGCAGCTTATCAATATTTAACTTGTGTAGTTTTCAACATGCAGCAATACCCTACAGAGGTGCACTACAACGTTGGAACCTTCAATCCTCCCAACCAGTTTGAGTGGAATGATGGCATCAGTTTTACAAGTCTTTTGGTATGTAATCAATATTGGGAGGATGTTTGCATTTCTTGTGAAACTTAATATAGTGTCTTATATTGTTCTGTTTCATGACAGACTCAGATCAATTCAAAAGTGAGCAATGGAATACAAGAATCATGTGTGAATTCTTCAGCTACATAATTATATTTGATTGTATTAATATGTTTGATCATTATAATATATATCCTTCACATATATAAATCATTGTCTCATCTAGCCTACAGAGCTACAGTTTTGATACCATTGGTAAATCACCGTTGTTCAATGCTTATACCATTAGTAAAAATCGTTGTCTCATGTAGCCTTCACATGTACAAATCATTGTAGATATAGAACACTTTTTTCTTTTCAGTGTGATTTTTATTTATGAATGCTAAACATGTGATGACGATTTATAATAATGGGTTATTACTAATATAGCATTTACCGACTTCCCCCATTTGGTAAATCGCTAGTATAAAATCGCTAATGCTGACATGTTTGTGGTTGTGAACCACGTCGATAAGTTACATTTATTACCTGTGCATGATCGCTTTTAAATCGCTATAGCTTAATTTTTATACCATTAGTAAATTGCCTTTACGACAATTTATTTGATAGATAAATTGTGGTACTATGTAGTGTCCTATCACGATTTACACATTGACGTTTATGCCAACCAAAACTAGATGAAAATTGCACTGTACATTATTATAAATCACAGTAAAAGTTTAAGTATAAATCGTTATCTCATCTAGCCTTCACATATACAAATCGTTGTCTCATATAGCCTTCACATGCACAAATCATTATAGATATAGAACACTTTTTTCCTTTCAGTACAATTTTTATTTATGAATGTTAAACATGTGATGACAATTTATAATAACAGGTTCTTACTAATATAGCATTTATCGACTTCCCCCATTTCGTAAATCGCTAGTATAAAATTGCTGACGCTGACACGTTTGTGGTTGTAAACCATGCCGATGAGTTATATTTACTACCTGTGCATGATCACTTTTAAATCGCTGTAGCTTAATTTTTATACCATTAGTAAATAGCCTTTAGGGCAATTTATTTGGTAGATAAATCATGGTACCATGTAGTGTCCTATCATGATTTATGCAATTACATCTATGTCGGCCAAAACTAGAAGAAAATCACATTGTACATTATTATAAATCACGGTAAAAGTTTAAGTACAAATCGTTGTCTCATCTAGCCTTCACATATACACATCATTGTACATATACTATATTTGAATCGTTGCGCAACAAGTTCTATAAATAAACCGTATTAAAAGTAAAAATCATTGTCTCATCTAACATTCACATATTGTTTGTAAATGAATGTGGTTGTAAATCACGTTGATTTATACTTATGAAGTTACCGCAACAACGATATGTCTTTGTGACTGATATCAATATATAATATCGTGATTTACTCATATCGGTTTGCATATGTTACTAAAATATTATGAACGAATCAGTGAAATCGATTTGCAATTGTTACTTAAATCAGTATCAAGTTATAAATTGATTTGTATTTATGAAGTTACTTCGATTTTTACTTTACTAAGTCTAAACATCGTGTCGATTTGTATACACGTGCGTAAAACCCTAATCTATGTAAAACCCTAATATAGATCTATGTAAAACCCTAATATAGATCTGTGTAAAACCCTACCCGACCCAAATCTATTCTATGTAAAACCCTACCTGACCCAACCCGATCTGTTGCCCAGGTCTAAAACCCTAACCTATTTAACCTCTCTTCCTCTTTTCTGCGGCAACACAACTCCTTCTTCTTCTTCTTTGTTCTTCTATGTTCCTTCTACCTATGCTTGATAGACGGGGTTTTATGCTGATAACCTAGTTGTTTCACACCATGAGAAAAGATCTGAATAATCTTCAATGATGATTATGGTGGTTATCTTCTGTGTATACATCGATATATTCATGACACATACGACTGTGACATATTTGTCATGAATTATATCAAAGTTTATGCAGAATATAACGACCATAATTATTCTTAATCGTTGCCGCCATACCGTAGCAAGCATAGATATTCTGCATGATAGACCGGGGGTGATGATGATGACCATCTATTTGATCTCTATATGCTAGACCCTTCATCGTTCGCAAACTATCTGCCTAATCTTTGATATACTTTATGCCAAATATGCTACAGTCATGCGTGCTCCATCTTGTCTGCCTGTAGAAACATATCGATGATGATGGGATGCCAAATATTCTGCAACTCCATCTTCTTTACCTGTTATGACTTCGAAGCACATCACTATTTGGACGTGGGGATGATACTGATGATGATGTCTATTTTCTTTGATGTTAAAGGTCATGTATTGTATCTAAGCCAAACCATTGGTCATGATGTATTGTAATTAAATACTCATATTTTTTGTAAATAAATATGGTTGTAAATCACGTCGATTTATAGTTATGAAGTTACCACGACAATGATATGTCTTTGTGAATGACATCGATTTATATTTATGAAGTTACCTCAATTTGTATTGTTGAAGTTACCTCAATTTGTACTTTACCAATAAACATCAAATCGATTTGTTTATTGTTTTTCCTTTTCACCTTTTATGAATAAGTCATTGTGTAAATAGTGATAGGAGATATCATGATAGAACACTTCCTCTATAAAAAATAATCGGTATCAAGTTGTATTTATGAAGTTACCGTGACAACAATATGTCTTTGTTTGTCTTTGTAAATGATATCGATATGTAATATCACGATTACTCATATTGGTTTGCAACTGTTACTAAAATATTGTTTTAGTCTAAAATTTGAATGGGTATCAAGTTGTAAATCGATTTGTATTTATGAAGTTACTGCACTTTATACTTTACTAAGTCTAAAAATTGTGTCGATTTGTATAAATCACGATAGAAGATATCGTTCATATAGACAAAGCTCGTAAAAGCAAATCACGATAGGATAAATCATTTTTGCTTTATGTCTGTGGAATTACAAATTAATACCTCGATAGGTCAAACAGATTTGGTGGGATGGGATGTATACGATTGAGAGGATGGGTTTAGGTGGGGGAATGATTGAATTGGGTTGGTTGTGAGACTCATTTACCTCTCATCAAATCAAAACTCAATCTAAACTATTATATATATAGAGAGAGATACACATTTACATATATATATTTTAATTAAATTTATTTGGGTATCAAATGAACCCAAATTCTATTTATTTAAGTAGGATTCACTTGGAATTTAGATAGATCCAAAACTTAAACTCTAAACCGCAAGCCCCAAACCCTGAACCCTAAAGCCTACACTATAAACCCTAAACCCTATACCCTATATCCTATATCCAAAACTCTAAACCCTAAACCCTAAAACCTAAAACCTAAGCCCTAAACCCTAAAGCCTAAACCCAAACCCCAAACCCCAAACCCTAAACCCTAAAGCCAAAACTATAAACCCTAAACCCTAAACCCTAAACCCGAAACGCTAAAACCCTGAACCCTAAACCACAAACCCCAAACCCCAAACCCCAAACCCCAAACCCCAAACCTTAAACCCTAAATCCTAAACTTTACACCCTAAACCCTAAACCCTAAACCTTAAAGCCTAAACCCTAAATCCTAAAATATACACCCTAAATCCTAAACCCTAAACCTTAAAGCCTAAATGATATGTCTTTGTTTGTCTTTTTGAACGATATCGATATGTAATATAGCGATTTACTCATATCGATTTGCAACTATTAGTAAAATATTGTTTTAATATCAAACTTAATTCAGTATCAAGTTTTAAATCAATTTGTATCATTGAAGTTACCTCAATTTGTACTTTACTAAGTCTAAACATCGTGTTAATTTGTTTATTGTTTTTGCTTTCCACATTTTATGAATCAGTCATTCTGTAAATCATGATACAACATATCGTTCACTTAGACAAAGCTTGTAAAAGCAAATCACAATAGAACACTTATTAAAAAAGGATTTATGCACTTATAGAATGGCACGTTATAAAAATGAATTATAGAATTACAACAAAGAATTATTGGGATGACGATTCATATTTATGAAGTTACTGCGATAACAATATGTCTTTGTTTGTCTTTGTGAACGATATCGAAATATAATATCACGATTTACTTGTATTGGTTTGCTATGGTCGTGCGGGCTCTATCTTGTCTGCCTGTAGAAACATATCAATGATGATGGGATCCCATACATTCTACAACTCCATCTTCTTTGCCTGTTATACCTTCGAAGCACAATACTATTTGGACGTGGAGATGATGATGTTTGTTTTCTTTGATGATGATGGTTATGTATTGTATCTAAGTCAAACCATTGGTCATGATGTATTATAACTAAATATTCATATTTTTTGTAAATAAATATGGTTGTAAATCACGTTGATTTGTAGTTATAAAGTTATCGCGACAATGATATGTCTTTGTTTGTCTTTATGAACATAAACGATTTATATAAACTACTATATATACATTATTGCGACAATGATATGTCTTTGTTTGTCTTTATGAATGATATTGATTTACTCATATCGGTTTGCAACTGTTACTAAAATATTCCAAACAAAATAGTGATAGCGATTTGCAACTGTTACTTTAAATCAGTATCAACTGTTGCAATAAATATCGTAGTCCATCTGTGCGATTTACAACCATAAATGTTTCATAGATACATCGTGACCAATGGTTTGACTTAGATACAATACATGACCATCATCATCGAAGTTTACACAGAAGATGCCATCATCATCATCTTGAAGAAAACATAGATGTTTTTATCCTCAAAGTAGATATCAACATTTCAACAGACACATATTTAGAATGGATCCAATGGTCAAGCACATATCAGCATTTATCAGCATTATGACCAAGGCAACAAAGAGGTACCAAATATGGTGTACTTATCATGAAGTATATCGAAGTAGACAGAACAGATTTATCCTCAGTTATTAGCATCAGCCCCCCGTCTATCATGCACACGTAGACAAAACAAAGAAGAAGAAAAAATAAAAAGATGAAGAAAAAAAATAATGACATAAGAAGAAGAATAAAGAAGAAAAAAATAGAATGACATAAGAAGAAGAACAAAGAAAAAGAAGACGAAGAAGAAGAGGTACACCTGCGTAAATACTCATTTTTTGTAAATGAATGTGGTTGTAAATTACGTTGATTTGTAGTTATGAATTTTTATACTCGTTTAGAAAAATTGAATTTTTATTTTAACCTAGAGAGATTTACATAACTTGTATACACAGTCTTACAAAATTTGTATACACAGTTTACAAAATCTGTTAGAAATCTCTGTACATCATATTACTCATGGGGGGGTCGCGTTGTTCATTGCCTTCTAGGTATTCTTGCCGACTAAGTTTTTTTCTCTTCCTCAATTAGAAACTCTATCAATTTTCTATAGAGTTCTGTGTAAAATCCAGGTATATCATCCTGCAATAAAAAGGTACAGGTATATCATCCTGCAATAAAAAGGTAATGTGACACCAATATATAAATTAATTCTCCAATAATATAGAATAATAAAACATGTCTAAGTGTAGAGTATACAACGTCAAAATCAGGTTCTTGTCCATTGTATATTGCTTCAATATACTTCATTACAAATATGCCACAATCGACGCCATTATTTTGTAAAGGAGTATCGCGTGCGCATTGAAACTTTCACTCACCAATATCGACACCCAAGACGTCTTTGACGAAACTCTCCTGTGGTTAATGCAAAAGTAAGTAAATTCTGGGCCACCGTATAAGATACAATATACTTATAGATAGAAACTTGCCGAATACATAATGTCACATTGTATACCAGTGTGAAAGTCCAATGAGTTGTAGCACCATATTTGTTTTTTTTGTAAATCTATCACGTATAAGACCCAATGCTCACAAGATTACCACAATGTAGGAATCAATAAATGCAAATCGATAATAAAATATCTAACAAATCGATATAAAAATTCATATTGGTAATTTGGAATCATCATACAAATCGATATCAAGAATCAAAACAATATCTTAAATCGATATAATATCTTGGACAACAGGTTTCTTCACTTACCTTTTCACTTGACCAAAAGTCTTCGCAGTGATCATCGTTACCCCAACATTATAGTCCATCTTGAAATCCAATGGCGTATGGCAATCGATGGATGAAACCCTGTTGAACGAAACAATAATAATAATAAGGTTAAAATACGAAGTAACAAGAGTAAATAAAAAAAAATAAACATATAAGAGAACCGATATACCATGAAATAAGGGGTGACGATGCATCTAGTATTGGTTGTTGAGTTGCTTTGAATATCTTATTTACAACAAATATGCATGTGTTAACAGACATACCCATGACATACGTAAATATATAACTGATAGTGGTTTCATACATATAAAATTACTAATAGTGTTTTCTTCTCCAAATTCATCTTGCAATCGGTTGATGTTATCTTGGAGCTCTTTGTTGAGTTTTTGAGCACCTTTTTTTGGAGATGTTCCACTGAGATTAGCAGAATATTCAATAAACAAACTGTCACATTATATTGCAATTCCTTTCTACAATACACAAAACAAATCAAATATACAACATAAAAGAGACAAATTTTGAAGAAACCATCGCTGACCGTGTAGCTGCCATTGTCTCCTTCCTCTCCATCGATACCCCCTTTACGATGAAGCAGGTAATATGTTCGACCCACGAATACGTCATTTATAAAAGAAACGTCGGTTCATCTATTCCTTACTGACAAAGCAAAGCAAAGCGACACCCTCTTGAACTTGTGTGATGTGTCATTCATTTATAAAGGAAACATCATTTCACATACCGCTCATTTTCAAAAACCGCACACAAATAAATTACATTGCGCATTAACTAAAAAACAACATTTCATTTGCCATTTACAAAAAAGAATTATAATTGGTTGCAAGCCAATCAATATCAAGCAAAGATATGTCTTTGTTTGTCTTTGTGAACAAAATTGATTTATATTTATGAAGTTACCTTGATTTGTATCATTAAAGTTAACACCATTTGTACTTTATTAAGACTAAGCATTGTTTTGATTTGTTTAATGTTTTTTTTTCGCCTTTTATGAATCAATCATTGTGTAAATCCAAACCCATTTAGTTCTCATAAAATCCAAACTCAATCTAAACTACTATATATATATATATATATATATATATATATATATATATATATATATAGAGAGAGAGAGAGAGAGAGAGAGAGAGAGAGAGAGAGAGAGAGAGAGAGAGAGAGAGAGAGATACATTTACATATATATATTTTAATTAAATTTATTTGGGTATCAAATGAACCCAAATTCTATTTATTTAAGTAGGATCCATTTAGAATTTAGATAGATCCAAAACTTAAACCCTAAACCCCAAACCACAAATCCTGAACCCTGAACCCTAAAGCCTAAACTATAAACCCTAAACCTGAAACCCTAATTAAACCTCTAAAACCCTAATCCCTAAACCCTAAACACTAAAATCTAAAACCCAAACCCTAAAGCCTAAACTATAAACCTTATATCCTAAACCCTAAACCCTAAATCCTAAACCCAAAACCCTAAAATCCTAAACCGCAAACCCCTGACCCTGAACCCTAAACCCTATAACCTAAACCCGAAACCCTAAACTCTAAACGATATGTCTTTGTTTGTCTCTGTGAATGACATCAATATGTAATATAGCGATTTACTCATATCGATTTGCAACTGTTACTAAAATATTGTTTTAATATAAAACATAAATCGATATCAAGTTGTAAATCGATTTGTATCGTTGAAGTTACCTTGATTTGTAGTTTACTAAGTCTAAACATCGTATCAATTTGTTTATTATTTTTCTTTTCTGCCTTTTATGAATCAGTCATTATATAAATCGTGATACGATATATCGTTCACATAGACAAAGCTCGAATAGGCAAATCACAATAGAATATTCAAACAGATTTGGTGGGATGGGATGCATTCGATTGAATTGATGGGTTTAGGTGGGGGAGTGATTGGATTGGATTGGTTGTGAGACCCATTTAGCTCTCATCAAATCCTAAACCCTAAACCCTAAACCCTAAACCCTAAACCCGAAACCCTTAACCCCTAAAGCCTAAACCCTAAAGCCTAAAGCCTAAAGCCTAAAGCCTAAAGCCTAAAGCCTAAAGCCTAAAGCCTAAAGCCTAAAGCCTAAAGCCTAAACCCTAAACCCTAAACCCTAAATCCTAAACAATATGTCTTTGTTTGTCTACGTGAACGATATCAATATGTAATATAGCGATTTACTCATATCGATTTGAAATTGTTACTAAAATATTATTTTAATAAAAACATAAATCGGTATCAAGTTGTAAATTGATTTGTATCGTTGAAGTTACCCTGATTTGTAGTTTACGAAGTCTAAACATCATGTCGATTTGTTTATTGTTTTTCTTTTTCACCTTTGATGAATCAGTCATTGTGTAAATCACGATACGACATATCGTTCACATAGACAAAGCTCAAATAGGCAAATTGCAATAGGATATTCAAACAGATTTGATGGGATGAGATGCATTCAATTGAATTGATGGGTTTAGGTTAGGGAGTGATTTGATTGGGTTGGTTGTGAGACCCATTTAGTTCTCATCAAATCCAAACCCAAACTAAACTATTATATATATAGAGATACATATTTACATATATATTTTAATTAAATTTATTTGGGTATCAAATGAACCCAAATTCTATTTATTTAAGTAGGATCCATTTGGAATTTAGATAGATCCAAAACTTAAACCCTAAACCGCAAACCCCAAACCCCAAACTCCAAACCCCAAACTCCAAACCCCAAACCCTAAATCCTAAAGTCTAAACTATAAACCCTAAACCCTATACCCTAAATCCTAAACAATATATCTTCGTTTGTCCCTGTAAACGATATCGATATGTAATATAGCGATTTACTCATATTGATTTGCAACTGTTAATAGAATATTATTTTAATATAAAACTTAAATCGGTATCAAGTTGTAAATCAATTTGTATCATTGAAGTTACCTCGATTTGTAGTTTACTAAGTCTAAACATCATTCTTATTTGTTTATTGTTTTTCCTTTCTGCCTTTTATGAATCAGTCATTGTGTAAATCACGATACGACATATCGTTCATATAGACAAAGCTCGTAAAAGCAAATCGTGATAGGACACTTATTAAAAACGGATTTATACACTTATAGAATGTCATGTTATAAAAAAAGAATTATAAAATTACAATAAAAAATTATAGAATTACAAAAAATAAATATTGGGACGTTGATTTTTATTTATGAAGTTACTACAACAATGATATGTCTTTGTTTGTATTTGTGAATGATATCGATATGTAATATTGCGATTTACTCATATCGATTTTCAACTGTTACTAAAATATTGTGACCGAAACAATGAAATCAATTTGCAACTGTTACTTAAATCGGTTTCAAGTTGTAAATCGATTTATGTTTATGAAGTTACCTCAATTTGTACTTTACTAAGTCTAAACATTGTGTCGATTTGTGTACACGTGCATAAAACCCTAGTATATGTAAAACCCTAATATAAATCTGTGTAAAACCCTATTCTATGTAAAACCCTACCCCACCCGACCTGTTGTCCAGTTCTAAAACCCTAATCTATTTAACATCTCTTCCTCTTTTTTGCGGCAGTGCAACTTTTTCTTCTTTTTTCTCCTCTACCTTCATCTTCCTTCTTCTTCTTCCTTGTATACCGGGGCAAGCATGAATATTCTGCATGATAGGGAGGAGGTGATACTGATGACCATCTATTTGATCTATTCATACTGTCGTACCCTCCATCATTCATAAACCATCCTTGGCATTTAGAAAAATATTTGCTTAATCTTTGATATACTTCATGACAAATATGCTAGTTGTGCGGGCTGTATCTTCTCTGCCTGTTGTGATCCATACCTTGTGCAACTTGTTCAGTTTTGCCTTGAAGCTTTCTGTACTAGCAAGCTGGATTTCATGCGCACCTGGATTTCACTCGAAGCACATCACTATTTGGACGTGGAGGTGATGCTCATGTCTGTTTTCTCTGATGATGATGGTCATATATTGTATCTAAGCTAAACCATTGGTCATGATGTATTATAACTAAATACCCATACTTTTTGTAAATGAATGTGGTTGTAAATAACATTGATTTGTTTTTATGTAGTTACCGTAACAACGATATGTCTTTGTTTGTCGTTATGAAAGAAATCAATTTGTATTTATGAAGTTACCTCGATTTGTATCGTTGAAGTTACCTCAATTTGTACTTTACTAACTCTAAACATCGTGTCCATTTGTTTATTGTTTTTTTTCTGCCTTTTATGAATCAATCATTGTGTAAATCACGATACATACAAATTGTTTCAACCTTTTAACAATCATTGTGTCGATTTATTTATTATTACCTCAATTTATACTTTACTAAGTCTAAACATCGTATCGATTTGTTTATTATTTTTCTTTTTTGCCTTTTATGAATAAGTCATTTTGTAAATCGCGATAGGACGTATCGTTCACATAGACAAAGCTCATATTGGTTTGCAACTGTTACTAAAATATTATGAACAAAACTGTGAAATCGATTTGCAACTGTTACTTAAATCGGTATCAAGTTGTAAATCCTATTGTGAATGAAACAATGAAATCGTTTTTTACTTTACTAAGCCTAAACATCGTGTTGATTTGTTTATTGTTTTTCTTTTTCACCTTTTATGAATCAGTCATTGTGTAAATCACGATAGAACATATCGTTCACATAGACAAAGCTCATAAACATAAATCATGTTAGGACAAATCATTTTTGCTTTATGTCTGTGGCCGTACAGATCGTGATAGAACACTTCTATAAAAAAAAAGTCACAATCTCTTATAGAAAGAACTATATAATTATTGAATGTTACATTACAACAAAGAATTATAAATGGTTGCAAGCCAATCAGTATCAAGCAAATCACGATAGCATGTAGCCTTCATACGTACAAATCATTTCAGCCTTTTATCAATCATTGTGTAAATTACGATAGGAAGACAACTCATAAAAGCAAATCATAATTTTTGCAGTACACAACTTTAAACGCTTTTTCAATTTTTTTATGAAGGTTTTACAACGTTTTGTTCAGTGGCACTTCTGTGTTAAACTTATTAAAAAAAGAACTATACATTTATAGAATGTCACGTTACAAAAAAGAATTATAGAATTACAATAAATAATTATAGAATTACAACAAATAATTATCAGGATAAAAAAGCACATAATGTTTATTCAGTGGCACTTGACGACTCAGATGGACTATGACATACAAATCATCTCTTTCTTTTCCTTGGTGGACTCTCTTTCCTTAGTGGCCTCTTGGTTCCCTCAATCTTATTAAAACCATTGGTAATCATCTCTACCAGTGCACCATATTGTGACCGCATTTGTCTCCCCAAATTCTTCACCTGCTTCCATAACTCCTTATTCTCCATCTCCAACATCTCTAACCTTGTGGCAGAGACTGCCTTCTTTTTTGTGAGTTGTGTTTGCTCTTCATCGTGTACTGCAATTGAGGAAATTGTTATTGTAGCCAGAGGGACACAATGGGTATTTTTTGTATGCTCGGAGACGATATGATGGAGGACAGGAGGGACGCATGGGTTTCCAATATTTCCACATTGCTTCTTCTCAATCTCCAGATTTCAACACATGGGTTCCCAATATTTTTTGAAATAGTTGGGGTCATATTGTCGTTCTTTATAATCATATGCCATGACACAAACACCTCCTTTGTACCATCTATCTAATTGTTTCTTGAAGCATTTGTGCCAATTCATGTTTTTGGCCCCACCACTATTCATCTTCCTTTCCACTTGTTTTGGGGTAGACTGTCCCAAGCTAGCTTGTAGGAGAACTCGACTACCATGCTGCAACTCAACTTCAGATTTGCTAAACAACCAAATATCGCAGCCAGACAGTCTCGCAGCCTCAACAACAACCTCTTGATTCTCGTCCTCCCCATCTCTACGGTCTCCACACAACCTGTACATTAGAGATTATGGTTTAGGTATAGACATAATTATTCATGCTAATAATCGCACGATGTACAAACCCAATCGCCCAACCTCGGCTTGATGGATGCATCCATCATTTTCCTCATCTTCTTCTCCTTGCACAACTTGTATTTAGGCTTGTACACAGTCCATCCTTCTTGATCTGCCCCAGCTAGGCCTTCTTCCCTTACAACCGTAAAGAGGTTAGGGTGGCAGCGGTCTGGACCGGAGCCACATCTCAAGCAGGTCGACATATTCAGGGAATTGAGGGTGACGGTCTTGGCACCACCATCCCTGCATTGCAGGATGCAACCAGCTGACTGCTTGCATGAGCCTAGGAACCGTTGCTGAATCTTCTGAACCTCAAGCATACTTCGGTTGGATGTAGAGATGATGCTGGTCCATTTGTGTGATTGGGTGCACGTCCTGCCATGAAAGAGATCGAACAAGCGGAGGCACCCAAAGCTTCTTGAATATCTTCAATAGATTATTATGAAGCGTTTGGATGTCCATTAAGTTTTGTCTCTCTCGACTGACGCCAATGGAGGTCACCCACTTTATGTTAGATATCCTTCAAAGTTTCATTCTTGAAAATCCAGAACTTGATTTGCTGCCCACCAGCATCGCTCCACCATATTCTCCTTGCACCCTCTTCCCGAACAATGAGACTTTCAGCTCTCACAGCTGTCTTTGCCCAGCGGTCCAACCCCTTTCTTTACCGCATCAACATACGTTCTGGTAGCCCCCGCTCCAGAAGCATGCAGGTCATGCTTCTCCGAAGTAAGATGTACTGTAATCTGACCATGCTCCAATGAAACCCACCATCGATAGTGGTTGGAAGTGGTAGTCAATACGTGCTACCGGCATGCTTCAAGTCCAAGATCGAACTCCGGGAGGCTTATTGTAGTCCCACCAGTTTCCGGATGCACTTGCTAGTGATCTTCACTTGATCATTTTGTTGCCCAACCACTAATTAAGGAACTTAGAAGATATGACTTAAGGAAAAATGGTAGAAACATGGCCCAACCACTAATTATGGGATTAATCAAGGCTTGAAAAATGGATTCAACTACCTTAGAAGTTATGACTTTTACTGAAGATGCACTATATTTGTATAAATTTGCTGTCATCACCATGTTACTATAGATTCTTATGTAGATCAATTCCCTTGTTATGAAAAAATTTCTGTTGTATATGATCAATTTTATGCCATAATTTCAATCTTTGCATCACAAATTATTAACCTATAAACTACGTTGAGGTAGTATCTCTCTCAAAATACAGTATCAGGAATTACAGCTGGTGGAACCTCAATATCCAAGGGCTTACTAGCCAGATGGCAATTAGCGAATACAATAAGCCCAGTTGCTTCTAGCGGATTTCCATAATCCGTGTGTATGCATTTGTACCTATATAGTGGATAGAACGGTCACACACATACCTTTGAAAGTTCTAGCTTGTCTAAAGCATAACTTATTGAATTAAGAGTTTGCGTTGGCTTCAACTTGATTGACCCTGTGGATCTGGGGACATTCACACATTTTGTTTTTTTAATGTCCTCCAGATTGTGCCATTTTTTTACGGCACAGACAGGTTAACACATTTTGAAGATGTTTGCAAGTAAAAAGTTGTGATGGTCGTGCTGTATTTGTGGAGGGGTAAAATTATCCTAAAATAATCAAGAATCAAAATTATGAATACGCAAGGAATTTTTTCAAATTGCTAGGTCTTTCAAAAAACTTGCAATTTTGCAAGGATAATACAGTGGATTTTATTTGCATACCCCATCATCCACAAGATGGGTTGAACATCTGGTCACCAGAGGGTGTCCGCTTGCATGCATTTGATCAACATAGGAACCCAGAACCTTCTAAAGAAGTTTCCATCCACTATGTTTAGTCTCTAGTGCAGACCTCTTACCTTTGCTCTATGTCCACAAATTAATCTTCGAACAGCCAGAACTGGGAGGCTCCCCTCCCCTTTCTACCAAATCTTCCACACTTCAGTGTCATGAAGGAGCACCTTTCCCATTGCAGACGTCTTTTTCCTTCCTTCATACCCAGTTTTCCATATATCCTCGTCCTCTATCTGCTTTCAAAGCCTCTGCTAACTCTTCCTGCTTTCAGAGATTGGCTCGTGCAAGTCATCTCTGTAGAGGTGCACCTTGATCTGGACTTGGTTCATGGAGATCATCCTGTGATACTTGGGAGGCACCTCCATTCTTTCCCACTAGCCATTCAATTCTTGGTAAAATGATCAAGTAATATTTAGTGCTTGTTTTTTGATGTCCAAGTGAATCTCATTCTCAATTGTCCCTGAAGACAGGAGGTGCAAACATCATGCACCAATTCAGCTTGAGAACCTCCAAAACTGCGTGGTAGACAAAATTGAAGTTGGGTGGGTCACAAGGTACTTGCAATGGCCATTTGTTTCATGCAGTTTTCATGAGGAAATACTGAGCTAACATTTGTTTTTACTCTCCACTTCTCATCATGGGTGAAATGAACATCCAACTATCATTGTAGGAAAGTGCCATATGGCATAAGTAGGCCCTAGCTTTTCGAGGTCAGATCAGGTGATATGTCCAAAGACATAATTTGTGGGTCCTGATCTTTACGTAAGCATGATATCAGCATTTTTGGTAGGCCCCACTGTTTGTGCGATGAATGACAGTGATGAAGGTCATGGACGGTGCTGATTTTAAAACACAAAAGTTTTGTATTTTGAGACATCACCTGATCTGAACTCCAATTTTTCCACCACTTTATCTTTTGATGTGTAAAACCCTTCATGCCGGAAGCAGATCAGGTCATGCTGAACATGAGGGTTTTTGCTCATGCTGGCCTTCTGTTTGTATTTTGGATGAATGCCACGTACGTGGTTTTGTTGACTTTTGAGCTTTTTAAAATGCAAATCGGATGGCCACGATGTCGGCATGAGCAAAAACGCTCATGTTCAACATCACCTGATCTGCTTCCCTTCATGCCTCCTCCCAAAGAAAGGAACTTTCAAAGGGAAAGCTAAGCTGGCAGGACTTTTTAGAAAAATCTATACCCTTACGACGAAAGCCCCATCATTTCCATGGGAATGAAACAAATGTGCCTAAGGGGCACTTGCATGGCTCAATAACAGCTTTCATGGAAAGAGGGAGGATAGGTGCAATGTAATTACACAGTTTTATTGTGTTGATGCACCTGATCACCCTCCATCATTGCTTGGAACCCACAACTGACAGTCCCAAAGATGAAGGGTAATCTGGTGCAACAGCATATTAAAAGTGTGCAATCACATTGCATCTGAACCAGTGGCGGAGCGAGGGGTAGGCATGGGTGGGCGGTCGCCCACCCCAGAATTAGAAACCGAGTTGAAATATGATACGACTCGGGTCTTCTTCTTCATTCCCCACGATTTGGAGGTTGCATTCTTTCCTTGCAAATGCTTGTCGAAGAAGATCAGAGCAGGGTCGTGCAGGAGTGGAGATCACGCCTCCCTGCGATACAGAGTTGCTCTGCCTCAATGCTGTGGCGAGGACCGTCCCCTCCGAGAGAGAGCTGAGGAGGCACCTCAGTTGGAAGACCTTCTGCTTGCTGCTGGATCACCACCGAGAAGGAGGTGGCTCAACTACCGAAACAGGCTTTCGATCTTGATGTATGATCTTCACCACCATGGAAGCTTCATGCCACTGCGTCACCGACAGAGGTCAATGATCACCACCCGAAGTCTGCCCACCCAACAAAAAACTTCTGGCTCCGCCACTGATCTGAACCTCCCTCCCACGGAAATGTCACTGTATCTAGGAGGTGCCCCCTGCCCATGTTAACAATAACATGAGATCTAGGTCTTGTAAATGAGATGATCTGTGTGTCACTCAGCTTGGAAAGAGCCGGTTTGAACTCGTAAGGTAGATTCGACAAGCCAAGCATGAACAATCAGTGTTAGACTTAGCTCAGCCTGTATATTTTCGTTAAATAATAATAATATATTTTAGAATAAATTCACATTATAACGTAAAACAAATGGTTGACGTATTTGGCTGGTAAGAAATAGGCTTAGAGTTGATATCCTATTACTTCCAACTTCGAAACAACACAATTTTTTTCCCGTAAAATAGCTTAAAATGTTCCAGGCCTGTCAATGGGTCGCGTATCTGACCCAACGGAGTTTACCCAAACTCAACCAAATAATTAGTTGCTAGATCTGAATTTGAATTCAAGCTTTATCATGTTAAGAAAATGAAATCCGAACCAGGATCCATATAATTCAAAGGGTTTATATTCACTAAAAATACATAGCAAATACTTGGGTAAATTCGTATTGGTTGGATATCTGATAAAAATCATTACCAAAACCCATCCTACGTACTACTGGGGTTGGGTCTAATAACCAATACATACCTGACCAATTGACAGCCTTAATTCAATTACTTCCAGCTTTAGAACCATGAATTTTTGGCGGGGATGATAATTTCATGGAAATGAGTAAATGGTGAGAAACGGATTTGGAAAGAATTAAGAGGAATCCACCGTGTTTGGTAACACCTTCATTTCTTTCAAGGATTCAAGTTACACTATTGCCTTTTATTTTCAATATTATTTGGAAACAGTTTTTTTCACATACAATGAGACGACGAATAGAGATATGTATAACAAATAAAATAAATAGCGAGATTGACCATTCTTATTTTTACAGCGAAGATATGGCAGCACCTGGTGGCTTTCTTTCTTCGTTATCTATTCTTTATGAGAGAGAGAGAGAGAGGAAAAGGTAAATGATACGCTAGCTCATGATAATATTCAATTTCAGTGCATGATGCCCATCTGGCACATAAATGATAAGACAATATAAACCACTTGTAGGATACGTATTCCTCTCTCCAAACCCTTTCCTGTTGTTGCATTGGTTCAAGCCCCTCAATCTGAGAGAGAGAGAGAGATGGAAAAGGAGATGCTGGTGCAGGGCCAAGCCGAGATATGGCAACACCTCTTCGCCTTCGCCGACTCGATGGCGCTCAAGTGCGCTGTCGAGCTCGGTGTCGCGGACATCATCCACAAGAATGGTGGCCCTATGACTCTGCACCAAATAGCAGCCCAGCTTTCCACTCCCTCCCCTGACCTGGTCTGTCTCTTCCGCATCATGAGACTCCTAGTGAGGAAACGCGTCTTCACTCAGCATCAGCCCTCCGGGGATGACAATGGCACAAGTGGGGAGCCCAGTTTTGGGCTTACTGCAGCCTCTAGGTGGTTGGTCAAGGATGGTGAGCTCAGCCTGGCTCCCATGGTCCTCATGCAAAACCACCCTGTTGCTTTGGCTCCATGGCACTGCTTCACCAGGTGTGTGCAGGAAGGAGGTGTGGCCTTTGAGAAGGCTCATGGGGTGGATGCTTGGGGGTATTGTGCTAGAAACCCTGAGTTCAATGAGATATTCAATTCAGCCATGGCTTGCACAGCCAAACTGGTGACAAAGGCAATCATAGACAACTATGGGGATGGGTTCAAGCAACTTGGCTCACTCGTGGACGTTGGTGGGGGGACAGGAACAGCCATTGGGGATATAGTGAAGGCCTACCCATACATCAAAGGCATCAACCTAGACCTCCCCCATGTTGTGGCCACTGCACCAGAGTATGAAGGTGTGACTCATGTGGGTGGTGACATGTTTGTGGAGATTCCCAAGGCTGATGCTGTCTTCATGAAGGTGGGACTTGGTTCATTTGGTTCCGACTCATCCCCTGTTATACCCCATCTGGGATCTCATTGGTGCAAGTTGTTTTAATAAAATATGATCTCAGGTAGATTCAAAGTGGTAAATTTGATAGGAATCAACCACTTATTGCATTTTTTACGAAAAATATGTCTTTAAAATCAATGAATTTTGATAATTTTATAGCCATTGATTTTGAATCGCCAGAGAATCCTACGTGCAAGATGGATTCCGGCAATTCAAATGTCAACATTCAATAAACGGACCAGGTAAATCACACCTCTGGGAGTCATATTTGAGCAAAACATCTCGCATGCATACTTACAAATATCAGCGATATTGACAAATATGTGATGATTTGATCGCTGTTTTAAAATGAACGAAAGTTGTAGCTCAATAATTATGTTTTTATCCAATCTTTCTTGGAAAAACATTTTATTCATATGTCAATATGCATTTTTATCTTTTTTGTTTGTTATTTTTTAAATTTTATTTGTTTTTGCTGATATTTGCTGAAAAATTCAAACTAACAAATAATTTCTCAATAGTGACCACCATTATTTTCACGATTAACTTTCGTTACCATGTGGATACATACTACTGATTGAGATATTCATTTGGAAAAGATCCCATGGCTTTTACACCTTTTTATAAAGTAGATTGATTTCTTTCCCTTTCTGTCAAAAAAATAAGTTGGATTATTAAATTTTTACTGCCAAAATATCCTTTACTTTCTTTTCTCTATCTATAATAACTTTTTGGAAACGATGTCTCCATAATCCAACTTAGGATCCAGGGATATCTCTTAAATAATTCTTTATATGCCACAGTCACATGACAGCATTTTGAGTGGGGGCCTGTATTCTGTTGCTATGGTGCCCGTGTAATGCTGTCTTGTGATAGGCTGGAGGCACAGAAAGGAGCAATTAAGAGATAGATCCCTCGACCTAAAGGTTGGAGGAAACAAGTCCTCACTTTGGGGCTTGGGCAGTCACCTTTTCGCCACCCATTATCAGTCACAGATCTTGTACTCTATAAATTCTCGGAGAGCGAAAATTTGGTGATATTTTGGAAAAAAACATCATATAAAAATATAAAACAGGTTAAATAAAATAAGATACTACATAAACTGTTTTTATCACCTTAATGCCGCATTCAAACGGAGCAATATCTTGAAAATATTATGTTTTCATAATATGTCGGACTTTCGCTATAAAATCTCGATGTTTTCAAAATATGGGCAATATTTGTGACAAGAATTTTTACCATAGTTGGGATGTGGGTGTTTTCTGTGCAATGCAGTGGATAATGCATGACTGGGACGATGAAGACTGTGTGAGGATTCTGAAGCTAAGTAGGAAAGCATTACCAAAAGAGACCGGGAAGCTGATAATTGTGGACGCCGTGCTGCGGGCTGAGGAGGAAGGGGCATGGGGAGACAACCGAATGGTGTTCGACTTGGTGATGCTAGCGCATACCTCTGGCGGGAAAGAGCGGACGGAGATGGAGTGGAAGAAGCTGCTCATGGATGGAGGATTCAATCGTTACAACATCATATCTCTTCCATCTGTTCCATCACTGATTGAAGCATTTCCCAATTGAATAATGCCCAACATACTATGAAATCAAACCTATCATGCGGACTTGCAGCTAAGAATAGTTAAGTGGTTCTAGAGGTTGGATCAAAATGTGTCATACATCAGTCTAGGACCTGCCCTTGTGTGTGTGTGCGCGTGTGCGCGCTTGTGCACCTTCATGCGCCTGCATTTTGAATAAGAAAATAATATTGCTTTGAATTTCAATTGAGTACTCTTCCAATAATTCAATCACGTGTAGCTCAAGTTGCCCGTTTGATGTTGGTTCATCTACATTTTTCTGTTTCTTTGTTATCCTTTGCTCTTTTTATTTTTTGATATTCGTTTTCCTCTTACAAGGTGATTGCCCATCACCATTTCTTTGTGCTTAACTCATTGGATTTGTTATTTAATTTCTTTCATTTCTCAGAAAAACAGTAAAGATGCCCATTCGAAGAACAATTTTTCTTTCTTTCTTTTTAATAGATAAGCTGGGGTTAGCCGGACCCCAACCTGTGTATTAAAGAATGAAATGAAAGTATACAAAATAGCCCCTCACACTGAGGGTCTCCAATCTGGGGGGTGGTCTTTCTAAGATTATTTAGTGACCCCCATCCTGGCCAATTTAGATAGGTTCCTTGCCACTAAATTAGATCTATGATTTCCTTTCATGACCTCTACACTGTGAAAACTATACAAAACAGACAAAAGTGTTTCAGGCAATTCTACCCCAACTATCTCCCTTCTAAGACTTTGTTCACTGTATGCACTATATCCATCCTGTTTGTTTCCAAGATGATTTTTCGGATCGTTTAATCTTTTCCAAAACTACTATCCATCCATTCCACTCTCTCAACTTTATACTGCCTTCAAAAGAGAAGCATCCTGCCTTCTTTGAAACATCCATGATGATAACATATTGAAAATCCAAAAGACCACCTCTGATCAAAGATACCATGCATGTCCACCTTTAACCTTGCCTTTCTTGGAGGGTTCAAAAGGTCTAGATTATGCCATTTGGAAATCACTGGATGTTCAGAATCGCACCTTAACAGAAGAATGAGATCCATGATTGATTGGATGACCTTAATTTTGAGAAAGGCATTCTCATTTTGTATATATGTATTAAGAAATACATACATTGTTTGCGTTGTTTTCAATGTTGTGTTTGAGACATCTGAAATCGAATGACGAATTGTCGTTCTTAATCCCTTAAAGAAAACAATATACATGAGAAAGCTGAACCAAGACATCTGGAAGCAAATCGCTGCCCCGTTTTTTAACTTCCTTCAACATCTTTCATTCTCGCCACTCCCGTGTGATTCAAACCCGTAATAACTTCATGCTTGGAGTTGCACCCTAAAAAATAATTTCATTCCTATGCAGCCATATCAGCCTCCATGAGATCACAACCCAGCTTCTCCACACGAGGTCTCCTTTACCCCGCCCCCTTTGTTGTTGGTGGTAGAGAAACACATCTCAGGGGTTGGATAAGTTGTCAGAGGGACAATTATTTCAGAAAAATTTTCTACAGCTTCCTAAACCAAATGCACTCAACAAAAAGGTGCTCATTGGATTCTGCAACAACCTCACAAAATCGCCATTGGAGGTAGGTCAGGCCCCCAGAGGCTTCGATATATGACGCAACCAAGTTTCGTGAAGAGAGCCATGCAACCGGTAACATGATGCAATATTGAACTCTCAATTCTTCTTGTGCTCCCACCTTATTTTACCTTGCAATTTGTAATCCTCAGCCCTGCCAATGATGCCAGTAAGTCCTACAGTTATGTGATGACTAAACTTTGTCATCCAGCTGCTTTAATTTGCCATTGTCCTTCAATTAAACAGTTGTCCTTGATCCTCCCTCTTGTGCCTCTATTGATACAAAAAAAGATTTGGATATCTAAGTCGTAATGGTTCTTCTGCCCCAAAACATCTCTCCAAAAATATATTTTTTCTTGTCACCAAATATCACCTTAACACTTTCTATAAAAATATCAAACACCTTCAAGATTCCCTTCCAAAAGCCAGACCCATTCTTTCACTTCAAGTTCTCAACCCAATTCCATGACCATCATTCTAAGCCGTTCTTTTTCCTAAATACTCCTCCTACCCCCTCATCATCACCTGGCTAATGGCGCATTATTAAAATGTCTTAGATCCTTAATATGAAATCCCTCCTAAGAAAGCAGTCAAGTAACAACCTCTTAACTAATGGGTGCAACAACCAGCTTATCCCCATCACCACCCAAGAGGAAGTTGCTTAGGATATGTTTATCTTCTTTAAGACTGACGTTGGGATAGAGAAGATTTCCATAAAATATTATGCAATTGTGGCAAGGGCATTTTTGACTAAGGTGTGCCTTCCTTCTTTTGATAACATTTAGCCGTCTATGAATCAACTTTACTTCTAATTTTGTCCTCCACTGATGCCCAAAGATTGGCCCTTGTGACTCTCCTGTGCAACAAGATCCCCAAGTATTTCATGAGCAATTCTTGTTTCGCATATTAAAAGAACCTTCTAGTTGCATGTTCTAAGCTTTCATTGTCATCATTAAACAAAAAAAAAACTACTTTTGACATGATTCACTCTTAATCCAAAGATTTCAGAAAATATCTTGATAATCAGCCCCAAATATTTCATATTGGCCTCACTCGCTTCACCAAAAATTAGGACATCATCCACAAAGAGAATATGTGAAAAATAAGACATACCTGATATGTTCACCCCCTTATACATCTCACTCATACTGGTTTGTTTCAAGAAATAATTAAGAACTTTCATTGTTAATATAAACAGAAGGGAAGAATTGAATCCTACGTACTATCTTAGCCCTTTTCTTGATTTAAAGAAGGCCCATGTTGGCCATTAAAGTAGAGAGAGATTGAAGGAGTCCAATATCCCTTGAATCCATCTCACTCACTTCTCCTCCACCCCATCGTCATCATTGGTTATGAACTACCATCACCTGTCTAATAGCGCATTATTAAAATGTCTTAGATCCTTAATCTCCAATCCCCTCTGAGAAAGCAATCAAGTAACAACCTCTTAACTAATGAGTGCAACAACAATCTTATCCCCATCACCACCCCAGAGGAAGTTGCTTAGGATCTGTTTATCTTCTTTAAGACTGACTTTGGAATAGAGAAGATTTTCATAAAATATTATGCAATTGCAGAGGCTTTGAAGAAAATGAAATCAAGAAGGGCAGTTGGCCCAGATGGTATACCTATCGAGGCTTGAAAATGCTTGGGAGAGAAAGGTTTAGAATGGTTGACAAATCTTTTTAACAAGATTTGGCGGACAAATAAGATGCCTAATGAGTGGAGGAAGAGTACTTTGGTGCCTTTATATAAGAATAAGGGTGATATACAAGATTGCACAAACTATCGCGGTATAAAACTTATGAGTCATACTATGAAACTTTGAGAGAGGGTGATTGAGTCTAGGTTGAGGAAGATTGTCATGATATCGGAGAATCAATTTGATTTTATGCCTGGAAGATCAACTATGGAAGCTATACATCTTCTTAGACAACTTATTGAGAGAAATAGAGAAAGGAACAAAGATTTGCATATGGTTTTTATTGATTTGGAGAAGGCATATGATAGAGTACCTAGGGACATTCTCTGGTGGACAATGATGAAAAAAGGTGTTTCTCTCAAGTACATTAGTATAATTAAGGATATGTATGAAGGAGTAGTAACCAATGTTCGCACTTGTGGAGGGGTGACAACCAATTTTCCTATAACGGTTGGGTTACATCAAGGATCTGCTTTAAGCCCTTTCCTATTTGCTATAGTGATGGATGAGCTTACAAGATCAATTCCAGAAAATGTGTTGTGGTGTATGTTATTTGCTGATGATATTGTTTTGATTGATGAGTCTAGAGCTGGGGTTAATGCTAAGTTAGAATTATGGAGACAAACATTGGAAGCAAGAGGTTTTAAGTTGAGTAAGAGTAAGACAGAATATATGAAATGTCGATTTAGTAAGCAACAAAGTAGTGATGGGAGTGTAGTGAAGCTTGGTGAGCAAGAAATACCAGTGGATGATTGTTTCAAATATTTGAGATCTATCATTCAAAAGTATGGAAAAATTGATGGAGATGGAAATCATAGGATAAAGGTTGAGTGGATGAAATGGAAAAGTGCAACTGGAGTGTTGTGCGATCGTAGAATGCCATTGCGGTTGAAGGAAAAGTTTTATAAGACGACTATTAGGCCCCCTTTACTATATGGTACAGAATGTTGGGCTGCCAAGAGACATCATATTCAAAAAATGAGTGTAGCTAAGATGCGTATGCTTAGATGGATGTGTGGAAATACAATAAAAGATAAGATTCGGAACGAGGAGATACGTAAGAAGGTAGGCATTGCACCCATTGAAAATAAGATGAGAGAGAATCGTTTACGGTGGTTTGGACATATTCGGCGAAGGCCTAATGATGCTCCAGTTAGAAGGATGGAGAAATGGAAAAATATATTAGTTAAAAGAGGTCGGGGTAGGCCTAGGAAGACTTGGATGGAGATGATAGGAAAGGATATGAATGCTTTGAACCTCACCGAGGACATGGCATTGGATAGAAATGATTGGAGGAGAAGGATTCATGTGGAAGACCCAGAATGATTTTCTTTGTTGGTTCATATCGCCGACCCCAATTGTTTTGGGATGAAGGCGTAGTAGTTGTTGTTGTATTATGAAATTGTGGCAAGTGTATGTTTAAGTAAGGTGTACCTTCCTTCTTTTGATAGCATTTAGCCTTCTATGATTCAACTTTACTTCTAATTTTGTCCTTCACTTATGCCCAAAGATTAGCCCTTGTGACTCTCATGTGCAATAGGATCCCCAAGCATTTCATGAGCAATTCATGTTTCACATATTAAAAGAACCTTCTAGCCGCAGGTTCTAAGCTCGCATTGTTATCATTAAACAAAAAAAATCTACTTTTGACATGATTCACTCTTAATCCAAAGATTTTAGAAAATATATTGATAATCAGCCCCAAATATTTCATATTGGTCTCACTCGCTTCACCAAAAATTAGGACATCATCCACAAAGAGAATATGTGAAAAATAAGACATATCTGATATGTTCACCCCCTTATACATCTCACTCATACTGGTTTGTTTCAAGAAATAATTAAGAACTTTCATTGTTAATATAAACAGAAGGGAAGAATTGAATCCTACGTACTATCTTAGCCCTTTTCTTGATTTAAAGAAAGTTCCCCTGTTGGCCATTAATGCAAAGAGAGATTGAAGGAGTCCAATATCCCTTGAATCCATCTCACTCACTTCTCCTCCACCCCTATCCTTAACATGACTTTTATTAAGAAATCTCAACTTAAAGAGTTGAAAACTCTACAAAAGTCCAACTTAAGCAAAAAATACCTCTTCTTTGAATTATGCATCGTATGGACTGCTTCATGCACTAAAAGACACCACTCATGAATTGTTCTCTTGGGAATGAATGCATACTGCAAAGGCCCTACTACCTTGTGAACCACTTGTTTGAGGCACATTGCCAAAATATGAGTAATTATTTTTAGTATGGTGCCCAATAAGAAGATAGGCCTAAACTTGTCAATTCATTTTCCCAATGCTCTTTAGATACTAACACCAACAAGGATTTCCCCCACCTTCTAGGTAGTCGTGCATTAGTGTGAAACTCATTAATAACAACAATGAATTTGTCATTATATGCTGGTCATATGGCTTTAAAGAATTCAATCAAAAATCCATCCACCCCAAGAACCTTATTGTTGGAGAGCTCCCATGTTGCTTGCATCACCCCATCAACCAAAAATGACCCAGTCAATGAATCCCTGATCATCAAAAGAATTCATGTTTGTGGCACTAATGTCAAAGGAACCTTGGACCATATTTGATTTGAAAAAAACCTAAAATAAGCATGTGACAACTCATATAATGTCATCTTTTTCAAACATACATCCCTCAATAGATAAAGCATGGTTGTAGTTTTCTCTACAATGAGAGGATGCATACAGATAACATCTAGTGAACTTTTGATCTTTGCTTCCATCCTATTTCTTGTCTCAATTGTCATTCAGATGTCCACTAGAAAATTAAACCCTTCACTAACTTCCTGATCCTCTCTGAGGTCATCCCCACTAAGAGTGATGTTATCTTGTAACAATTTTAATTTTTCTTTTCATACCTCAATCTGCTGAAACCTGGCTGCCCCCTCCCCCTTGGACCATTGAATTAACTATTTTTGCAATTAATCCAACAACTTGATCATTTTGAAAGTTGCCCAAAAAGCATCTTGTGGTTGAACCCACCATTCACTCAATTTTTTTACCAGGGCATGTTCACACAACCACCATAGCTCTAATTTGAATTTTTGTCTATTTTATAATAGGACCCCTCATTCTAGAGCAATGATGCGTGATCTAATATTGTAATAGGCCTCATAATAACCTTGTCATCATGCATCCTTTCCCAAAACTCTCTCGTTATAATGAATTTGTCTAACTTTCACAAGCATGGATTGGTCTTTTTGTTAGACCATGTGAATAGGCCACTTAAAATATGCATTTCCACTAGGTCCCAATCTTGTAGAAAATCAGAAAACCATCACATAGTGTTTATATAATGTTGTTTTCTATTAGATTCATAGTTATGGAGCAAGCAATTAAAATCTCCTGCAATACACCAATTGACCATGTTCATGCACCCCAACTCCTCGAGTTCGTCTCAAAGCAACCTCTTAAAGGGTGAGGTAGAGGGGTCATAAACCTCAGTTAGCATGAAGGGTTCTTGTGACATTGGGTGATCAAAACATAATGATAAAAAGAACCTACCACGAAGAACAACACTTCCATTTAAGTCAAACTTCCAAGCCACCAGAATAACTCTTGACCTCTTCCTAGAGGGGATGAAGTCTAAAGAGCACCTTTGTCTTAATTGGTGAATAAACACCTTTCCAAGAACTTTCAACTTTGTCTCCAAAATATAAATTATATCAAATTTTTTCTATCTAATCAAGTTTATTAAATGTAATTGCTTGTTGAAGTAGCCAAGTCCCCCAATGTTTAATATATTCATTTTAAAATAAATAATTAAATTGAGGTCGTACCTTTCGATGAGCATATGCATCAATTGGGGTTTCTCCGAACCCTCCTCCCGATCGGACAAACCTCACATGCACCTTAGCTCCTTCACAACCGCCCACTTGGGTGTTCCCCATATTTGGATTTTTAGCTTTGCAAACACCTCTGCAAGTGTGGCTTGGTCATCAAAGGGGGACCCACATGGACCCATATACTCGATTCGGTCCATAGTAGGCTTTTCATTGCATACACCTGAATCCAAGTAATAGGGTTAGGATTGGGTCTGAATCAGACCCAAATCATTCCATAAATCTGTAATTAACACATGTTCTAAGGTTTGGGTTCAAGTTTGGGTCTGCATATTAAAGTCCATATTCTGGTCCAAAGCCCAATCCAATGGTCGTTGTATAGGAAACACAAGGCATCCTCTAACCTCCACTGATACCATGGGCCCCAAAAAATAGGTGCAAGGGTGCCCACATGTAACTAGGAACCATTACACTGGAGAGGCCATATGAATTCCCCATTTGTAATGGCCTGGGAGGCAATATTGAAGGAGAGTCTACCCACCACCAAGGGTTGTAGGCCCCTCCACCAATCAAACAACCAATCCGGGCCTTTTTGTTTTTTATAAACCCACCCAAGGAAGTCGAGCCTCATCATAGGGGCCCAATTTTTTTTGGCAAGGACTCCAAATCCTCACACACTTTCTCCTTTATGCTTCCATTTCATTCAATAATGTAGGAAGGTACAATGAAGAGACCTGCAACCTGTTTCCATATATGGGTAACCATGGGGCAGGTAAGAAACAGATGGGAGTGGTCCTCTTCAGCCCTCTAGCGTAGCACACACTTATTGGGAGCTTGAAATCCCATCTTCTTCAACATGTCTTGAATTAATAGTTTGCCATCCAAATCAAAATGGAATGTAAGAGCTGCTCTGCCATATACACCCTTCCCCCAAACAAGTTTCAGAATGAGGTCTTTTTGTCCCTTTTCTCTTAACAAGTCCCAAGTTGCTTTCAAAGTGAATTCTGATATTAGGATCCATTCAAGCTTGTGCTGCTCACCTAAATCTCTTTCCTTCTATCAAATCTCTATTTCTATCTCGTGAGGAAGCAACAACTGCATGTTAATATCTCTCATTTGCATATAGCTTGCTGGGTGCATAACATCATAAAGCATAATATGACAAAGGTTACTGTACATAATTTCTTTGGTGTTTCTGGGAAGGTTGAGAATAATGGGGCCACTATCCAACCAAGGGTCAAACCAAAACTCAAATATTAACCCATCCCCCATACTCCAAGTAACCCCTTCCAATAGAGTTTTGGCCCCTAATGGGACTCACTCCCGGCCATGAGAGGGCATAATTGAAGTTGATGGAACCCATATTGATTCAGATGCAAGATATTTATGTTGAACAAAATCCACTGTGGGATTCAACTTTTGAGTTAAGGCTCCCCATTTGAGTTTAGCCATTTATGCTGCATTGAGCTCCCTCAATAGTCTTATTCATAATCCTCAATTTGGATTGCAAACGTCCTCTCATTTGAGGAGATGGGTGTATCATGTTTTCTCTGAATCATAACATAGGAACTCTTTCATAGTCTTTTCCATTTGCTTTATGACTGTAAACACCCCAAATTTTCTAGGTCCATTTTGGACACCCCCCTTTCACAGACGCTAACATTGTAATACAATGTAGGAGTCTAACCTCCAGGTCCATTCCAGTTTAGGTGTCATTTCACCCATTTGTAAGTAAAATTATTATTTTACCCCTAGGTCACCTTAAACCCTTGCCGGTTACGTTCAACCTAGCTTAGTTTAAGTTCAGAAGAGTTAGAATGTCAGTAATTTCTAGCTCCTCTGAGCTCACGATGAGTAGTGTCATTTCATTTCAGCTAATTTGGTTTATTTCACATGAAATGAGCTCAATTCTAGCTCAAATTCTACCCCATTGTCTTTGAGTCAGTTAATTTCAGTTGACCCTATTCCTCTGTGTCTAACTTGAGTTCATCAGAAGTTCAAGTGGTCTAGTTCCAGTTCAAATTTATTTCTTATATTGTTGGAGTCTATTTGAGCTCAGTTCAGCGAGAATTGAGCTAATCCTTGTCATCCCAACTAGTGTTTAAGCTCCAGATTTAGTTCATTTTAGTTCACACTGAGTACATTTTCGTTACTCACTTCACTCTACAGTGAATCTCTTAACATTTCACTGAGAATTGCATTTGTTTTCTAACACCTAGTCTAGGAGTCTAGTTGAGTCAGTGTCTTTTTAGTTCATCTGAGTTTAGAAACCCTAGAACCTACTTCAATTCAGTTTAACCTAGTTCAAACCTCAGTCTCCAAGTGTCATTCTTTACCCTATAGGGTAAAATCATTTATTGGTCATTTCTATTTAGAAAGACATTTCTATCATTTTTTAAGCAAAGGGTGATTTTCAGTTTGGACTTGGATCAATTCTTTTATCTAAAACTCTATCTATATCTGAGATACAATCCATGTTTCAATTCAGACATTGGGTCCAACACCAGATTTGATATCCAATATTCATTATCTATTCTGAACCTAGATCCTTTTATTCAATTCATTCTACTATTTAAATCTAGAGTCCAATTTACTTTCTGAACATGGATTAACTCATCAGATATCTAGTATTCAATCATTTGCCATTCTGGATCCATTCTTCAATTTCCATATCCAGAATCCATTTCTATCACATTATCTTGATCTGAATTCACTTTCTAATTCTATCTTTAATCCAGGATCCAGCTTATTCTTTTTATTATCTGGGATCCATTTCAAATGTCTTATCTTTGATCCAAGATCTTTAAAACATGGATCAGACTCATGGACTGAGATCTAGATCCACTTGTCATCTTAAAACTTTGGATCTAGATCCAAATTCAAACCTTCTTCTGATTTCAAACCTGGGTTAAAAAATGACCTTTTAAATTTAAAACCTAGTGCTTTGCATTTGATATTTTGAAAGTTCCTTTTCAGAAAACATCTTTTTTAATGTGGCAGATCTGGATCCGGATTGAATTTTATCAAGCTCGAATTTTGAAAATAGATCTTAGATCCAATTCACTCCAGAAGGGACCCACCAAGGTGGTGTCACCTATGGATTCATCTTTTTATTTTGTCCTTCTTATTATTTTAGAAAATTAGTTGGTTTAGGGCTTCATTTTCACTTTTTAACTTGTGATTTTATCTTTTTATTTTAACTTTATTTTTAAAACCTTTTTAAATCTTTCATTTATTTTAAAAATCAAATGCGGGGCCTACCTAGGTGGTGCCATATTTGAAGATCTCCAAGTTCATTTAGGTACTTTAATTAGAGTCAAATAAGAAAAGTCAAAAAACATTTTCAATTAGGACTCAATTAGAGAAATCACCCCCCAGTCTCCAAAAATTTTAAAACTTTTAAGTGTTAATCCAAAACCATCTAGAAGCCCTATCTATAGCCCAATTTTTTTTTTTATAAATAGGGCCTCTAGGGGAATATCCAGCCATATCTCATCTCATCCCTCTCAACTTTCAGCCCTCTTCCTTCAACCCCAAGGTAAAACCCTTCCCCTCTCCTTTTTGCTTATTCCATTTAATTTTGTATTCTTTCATGGTGCTGCTCCCCTCTTTTCTTCTTCTTTTTCTTTTGATTTTTGTGTGGTAGCATTAAGAACATGATTAGCTGCAGGTAAACTAGTATTTTTATGCTTTTCTTTCATGAATCTTGATATTGATTGCTATATTTTATTTCTGCCACAAGAAAGAAGGAGATTCAATCTGCCATAGATCAAATCTCTCTTTTGATCGGCTACATCAAAGCCAATCCCATGCTGTTTTTATTTTCTGTATTTTTCTTTATTTTATGAGCGTATTAGATTTAGATTTATATTATTTTATCCATGAAAAATAAAAAATATTGTATCTATGTTTTCTCTTTTTCGTTTTATGCATGTTGGATCAAGTTCTTGAATTTTGTTTAACAGTCCTACATGAATCTTTATTCTGGCCATGCATTAGCAATGTTATTTCATGTGCGTTTTTTCATTATTTTGATCTGAATTTTTTATGAGGGTTATATCCATATATTTGCATGAATTTGGTAAAATTTTATGATCTTTGGGCATCTGATGACCCATTTATAAATTTAATAATCGAAAAATATTTTCTGCACCGACAAAACGCTATGTAGAATCAGGAACAACTTGTCGAAGTCATATCTCCCTAACCGGAGATTGTATTTCAGATCCATAAAAAATGGCATCTTTGTTTGCATATCTAGTTTCTCCTGTATGAGTTTTGTGATTTTTGATGATAATTTACTATTTTATTTTATCCCAAAATTAGAGTTTGCTTTTCTTGAATTGTCAGGCACAGTTCAGATCTAGGATCATCTTGCCGGAGTGATATCTCCCTAACCAAAAATGACCTCTCTGATCCTTAAAAAATGATCTATCCGTCTGAATGTGCTTTTCTTGAATCATCGGGCATTGGCCAGAATCAAGTGCATCTTGCCAGAATCATATCCCTCTAACCAGAGATGCTTTTTCTGATCTGTAAAATGGAGCTTCTCTATAGTCATGTCTATTTTATCCCTGTCAAATTTTATAAATTCTCATATCTGTTTGATACTTTATTCTAATCTAACACCATGATAGGTATAAAATAGCCTGTTATTTAGCATGTTTTTTCATTTTTTGTTTAATATTTGTTTTCAGCATATTCAATAAATTTATTTTTTTATTATACACTATTTTTAGGGTTGTTAACAGTGTCCATGTTGATTTTCATGATTTTTTAATGTAATTTGATACGTTATCTTACTGTTTTGCAAAAACCGGTTCCCATAGGAACCTTGTTTTGCAGAAATACGGGCAAAAATTGATATTTTTCTATTATTTCATCTTTTTCATGAAAATTTTATATTTTTAGAATCTGATTATCTCCTTAACCATGGCAGGGTTCTCTCCACCCGATTTGGCATCTTTTTGAACTCGTTTAGTCTTTGAATTAAGCATATTTCAAAACCATTTTATGAAAACTCTGATTTTTAACCTTATTTTTCAATTAATTTCAATCTTTAGGGGTATTTTGGTCCTTTTCCCCTCAATTCTAAATTTCTGATTTTATAATCAGTTTGACTTCATATTTTATTAAATCATGCATGTTTATGTAGTTTATTTAAAATTATTATTTTATGAATGCATGGGAAAAAGGCTTATTACGGATAAACATCCCTCAATTTTTAGATATTGTTGGATAAATCTCAAAAAGCCTATATATTTCTACTGATAAGTTTGCTGATTTTACAGGAAAGCTCAAGATTTTATTTTCTTTATTTTATTATTCAATTATTCAATATAAATTGTAATCAAATACTGAAAATAGTGGAATTTTACTTTTCTACATAGATAGACTTCATAAACATATAGTTTGTTTTCAATATTAATTACTATAGTTTGTCATGCATATGCACTTTCCAAATTCTACAATGGTCAACAAGAATGGCACATGCACCTTCTTTTAAGAAGTCACTAAACTCAGTGGAGTTCGTATTTATGACTATAGTCAGAATATGAATGAAACTCAGATTTATTAATTTCTTTTAAGTTACAAAAGGCCTATAGGTCATCTTAAAAAATTATTGTATATTTTCAACAATTTTCCATATTTCAAAATCCTCCTATTAGGATTCAATGAGGTATATTAAATACATATTTGTTGTCATAATTAGGTATATATGGCAAATTTATCTTCTTCAAATTCTATAAGGTATAAAAAAACCCCTTTTTCTTTTTGTATAAAACAAATTTATGAAATAAAAGAGATTTCTCAATGATTTTTTTCAAATCTTTTTCCAAAAAGAATTTTGATAAATTACATTCATGCATCATTTAGAATAAGGAGGCATCATAGAGCCACACGCCCAATCATCTGGATTTTTCTTCTTCAAAAATCTATTTTCTCAAAATATCTCCTTTCAAAGCAATTCCAAGAATTTTAAGCATGCATCATGTTTTCAATAAATTTTTTGAAATCATGTGACATATGTGTTTGATTCTTTCTGTATTCTAGGATTTAGAATAATTTCTTAGACATTAAAACAAAACAAGACATAAAGTTCAATCCTTGGTTCGATTATCCATGCATAAGGCACTAGGAACAGTTGAACCTCATACCGACAAACGAGTCTCAATCTCTTAATTTTCCATATTTTCAAAATGAAGGCGAGTATTCAAAATCTTTTTCAAAAGGTCAGTTGACTTGCAAAAGTAAAATTTTTCATGATAACAATGACAACATCCAAAATTTTAAAAATCTACATCCAATAAATGAGAAAAATGTATAGATCTGATGAGTGCAATCCACCCTTCCTGGTATTAGAGTTTATTGTTCCAAGTTTAAAGGTGCTTTCTGAATTTAAGGATTAAATTCCTCCATGTTGATCATTTTAATGACCCTTTGAAAAGTGGGCGCCTGAGATATGTCATCGAAAGCAGAGTTTGTTGCTATCTCATGGTTCTGATCAGCTTATTACCACTTGACACCTTCATGTCACAGTTAACAAAGAATGTCTTCATATTGTTAACCAAGAGGCCTAAAGCTTCTAAAAACATTTGCAGCAACTACAAAAATTTCGGGATTAAGTCCTTGTCCAAAAGGAAGAACAATGCATCATCCATGTATAGAGAATGATTGCACTTAAAGTCCCTAGCTACCACTGGACAAATAGCTCTCTCGGCTTCTGCTTTTTGCATGGTATGGGTTAGTTTCTCCATAACAATGAGAAAGAGGTATGAGGACATCGGGTCCCCATGGCAAATGCCCCTGCTCCTCTAAAATTTCCTACTTGGTATCCCATTGATAAGAACTGTAAATGATGGAGATCAAACACATTACATGATTAGTTTGCACAATCTTGAGTCAAAACTGAGAAGATGAATAGACTCCTCGTGGAAAGACCAACTCACCCTGTCGTAAGCCTTGGAAGTCTGTTTTGATCATCATCGACTTCTTCTTGCTTGCCAACATAAAATTAATCATCTTATGCGCTAATAATATGCAATCCTCGGTCTGCTAGAAGGAAGGCTCATTTGTTTTGTTCAATGATTCGTTCCAAGATAGGCGACATTCACGTCACCATAATCTTGGTCATCACTTTGTAAATGAAGTTTCATAAACTGATTGACCAGAACTGATCAAAACGCTTCGCTCCTTCTATTATTGGAATTAGAACAATGTTTGTGCAGTTAATTCGCCAAAGGATATTCCCAATGTGGAAGAAATTCTTTATAGCTATGCAAAAGTCCACTTTTATGATCTGCCAATATGTTTGAAAAAAGGCATCTTAGAATCCATTTGGTCTCGGTGCACGCTCGACATCCAACTCAAAAATTGGTCATTGGATTTTCTCTTCCATTAATATGAACCACACACACACACAATGCGCCAAATATACTCACATACACAAAGTCAATTTAACATGGTTCGGTAAATACCTACATTCACGATAGTCTCGCTATTCAATCTTGAATAGGGACTCTTATTTTCTTGTCTTTATATAGATTACAATAAGAGTCCAATTTAATACATTTGGAAAGATCTAGAATAGCCTTAGAATTAGGAATACAAATCTTGGCTGGAGATCTTTCCTTTCTATCATGATCTTTAAGATTAGGTAAGCTCAGCTGAACTTTAGCAGGTGACAATTTGGGGTTTCTTATCATTATCAACTTTTGCTTTCTATCATGATCTTCTTTAAATTTATTAGATGACTTTCCTTTCATATGGACACTACCTTGAGAGTGCATTTGGGAAGGAGTTATGGTGATCAATCCTTCCAAAATTTTATCTTTAATAGCCCCCTGCAAACACAATGGGCTAGGGCGCACAATGAGTTTGAACCACAACAATGAAAACCGCTGAGAAGATAAGGGTTTAGTGAACACGTCAGCAAGTTGATTATGAGTATGCAGATACCAAACTTGTAATTCCTTCTTGGCCACTTTGTTGCGTACAAAATAAACATCGATTTCAATGTTTTTAGAGCGAGAATGAAAAATCGGGTGAGAAGCAACGTATGTAGAGCCAATACTGTCACACCAGATAATGGCAAGAAGGCAAGAGAGACCCAATTCATGTAGCAGATAACCAATCCAAGTAACATCTGCAACAAAGTTGGAGAGAGCTCAATATTCAACTTTGGTGCTCGATCGAGACATGGTAATTTGCTTCTTGGAGCTCTAGGATATCAAATTAGGACCAATGAACACTGCATAACCACTTGTAGATTTTTTATCATCTAGGCATCCGACCCAGTCTGCATCGGTGTACATCGACAGGTCAAAATTAGTGAAATGAGTCATAGTCAAGCCATAGGAAATCATGGACTTTAGATAGCATAAAATACACTTTATTGTCTACCAATGATCAATAGTAGGTTGGTGCATGAACTGACACACTTTATTTATTTCAAAGGAGACATCGAGCTGAGTCAAAATAATATATTGCAAGGCACCCACAATACTGCGATATAATGTGGGGTCTTCAAATGCAGAACCACTTAAAGCTGACAAGGAAATATTGGTAGCCATAGAAAAAGTAACAGGTGGTTGAACTTTTGCAACAGTATTTTTAAAAGATGTTTTTCAATGAAATATTTGGAAAATCATCAACCAAAAATAATAAAAATCAACTTTCCACGAATGTGGCGAGTACGGGTCAAATCCTCAGGGAACGGGAGAACATTCAAATTAAATCTAAAAATTCCAATTTATTAATATTATAAATGTGTACAACTAAGTTAAAAATACATTTAAGTAAAAATAAAAATTAATTAAAATAAATCCTAAAATAAGTTGATCAAGCTTCTCTAGATTGCCAGGGGCATTTTTGTCTTTTCACCACACATGCATTCGCACTCTCATTTTGAATGCACCTTTTGACCTGTCGTAAACTTATCAACCTAAAACAAAATAAAATATAAAGTTACTAAGCAATTACAATAATTAAATCAAAAAATTACACTAAAACTAATTCTAAAATTAATTACTAAAACTAAATTACAATTAAGAGCAAAAATAACTAAAATGCAATTTCTAATTAAACTAACTAATTAAATAAAATCTAACTAAACAACCTACTATAAACCTGCTAACTAAAATGCTGAAAAACAAGAAAAACTACTAAAAATCAACTAATTAACCAAATGACTGTTTTGCCCTCAATATTGTGCAAAATTAAAATCTGACAAGTTTTTGCAAACAAACTATTTGGATGCCCAAATAGACTCTGAATTTGATTATTTTTCTTCTGTTCTCTTCTTGACAGATTCAAGAATATGTCAGACTTTATGTATCTCAAAAGATCATCCGGGAGCTTCGGATATAAGTTTTTTAAGTTCAGAAAAATTCTGAAAACAAGCCTGTCTAGAAATTGGAATTTCTAAAAATATGGTTCTTGCAAAATGCTTAAAAATTAGACAAATAAACTCCAAATGAGCTGATTTTTGGCCTGCTGACAATGAACACACCAATAAAGAGAATAGAACAAAAATTTCAGAAAAACTCAGAAAAAATGCACATAAAATGATGAGTGCAAAATACAATTCAGAAATTCAATGCACTATTCACTTGTAATATTTCAATTTATGCACTATCTACTTAATACCCATGCAATAACAGTCATTATCAATCCTAAGACTAACTAAATAACAGGAGATAAAATTAATTATGCTAAGAAAATGAATTCTAAAATAACTACCTACGTTACTTGAAAGAATACAAATTAATTTTACAATAAAATACTAAACTACATGCAATTGCTACACTAACTTGAAATAGAATGCAACTATGAACTAGAATAGCTAAATTAATGAAGTATCTAACCTAATACAATTAACTTAATACAAGCTAACTAATTAATTTGAAAAGGGAGAATTGTAGTTAAAACTAACTTTAAATTAAAGTTAAAACTAACTTAAGCCTAATTAGGGTTAGTTCGCCTAACTAGGGTTAGTCTTAACTAATTGGACACTCTACACGACTTTGGAATGAAACCGCTTAAATGTAATGAAATGCACTAGACTAATATGTAACATTGACTACTAAATGCTATACATTAAGGTACACGCCTAGGTCAAACTTACCTAAATTATCAATGTAATATACAAACGTTATATTACTTAAATAGCTAAGAGAAAGGGGTGTTAAAACATGCATAAGTCATCATGGATTAAGGTTGGGCCCATGTCTACTTTCCAAAACAACATTTTGAGCTTGCAAAGTCAAAATTGCAAACCCTATTTAGGGCCACACGATTTTGTCTTGCCAAAAAAACAAATCCTCCTATTTAATAGATGAAATTTTTCTTAAACCGAATTTCTTGACATTTAAGTAAGGTGATTCAAGTTTTGAATCACTTTACTTAAATGGATCATCAAGAGATTTATCAGCCAAGACTTTTCTAATTGATTTTCATGAATTTGGAACCTCCCACTCACTCAAAATCGCCCAACTATGCATTTACCAAAATATCCCCCATTCAAAATTCAAAAACCATTATGCATGCTAACTAAACTATTTAACTATATGCTGACCTAGTTAATGCTAAATTAACTACAAGGGTAAGAATTGAATGCAAGGGAAAATATGTATAGCTATTACTAAAAAGAAAACACAAACTTAAGTGCTAATTTAGTTAATAGTTGACTAAACCTATTCACCATCTACATGCAATGAATCTAGACCAAAATAAGGAATTTCCTTAACTTACTAAACTTACCAAAGGACGCCTAGGACCTTGCTGGACCTCTAATGGTTGTCGTCTTCTTTGAAGAAGATGGCAGCCCCTACAACTGATTTTACAAAATATAATAAAAAAAAATGATTTTGGTTAAATAAAAACATGACAAATAAAACTCATTTCTACTTACATTAATCTACTGATTAGACTTGATCTAATGGGGTTTACAAAAATGATTTTTAACTACTGTAATCTGCTAAAAATTTACAGAACTCGACACATAAAGAAGACTCTCAAACCCAAACAGTCGGCCAGATTGAATCTAGCTGATCTTTTTTATAACTTCATGAATTTAATGAGCCAACATAAACTGACATTTAAGCTAACACTAGACTCTATATTAACCTCTGAAAACGTGAATTACAGACAGACCAATACTGTAAAAAAAAAAAGACTTAAAATGAAAATCGAGTAGGAGTTGACTATCAAGGGTTGACTCGATTTACACTAAAAGAGAGGAGGAAGGGAAGACTAACCTCTAGGGCAGTCCGACGAGGGAGGGGGTGAGGTAGAGTGGTCAGTTGGAGAGGGTCTACATGCCCAGCAAATTCTTCGATGTGTTGCACTTTTCCCTTGCATGGCTGCACCCACGTTGAAGCCGGACTGTAGAGGGTTCGAAGAAGAAAAGGAGAGTTGTACGAGTAAAGAGATGGCCAACCAAGAGGTGTATACGGCACACGACCGAGGCTAATCTCCACGTGATCTATAACACATGCAAAAGAAAAAGGAAACAACGTAAAAGAGAATACAAAAATAAGAAACGAAAACAAGAAGGGAAGATGGTACACACACAAGAGGGAGGGGCGTGTGAGAGAGGGAGAGAGAAAGAGAGGGGCAATTTTTCTAACTCCAAATGATGCCCAGCACATTTTTTCCTAACTATTTATACTCTAAGTTATCACTAATTCCAAAAGATACCTAATTATAAAGTTAGTTTCCATAAAAATGTTAAACTATGTCTTATTTGCAACTAGGTGCCTAAACGAGTTAGAAAGAGGTGGTTTTCAAAAAACATTTATGAAAAATACTTTAGATCATGTGGGTTTATGGATATTTAGGGTTTGAGTCCAGTCCAAGATCCAAATTGAAGCTCTTGGGTCAAAACTGGATCCAGTCTACCTCAAAATCTGATCCAAAACTCTAAAAATGCGATATTTTTCTCGTTTTAACTCTGATTCGAGTGAAATTTGAACTGAGACCTCTTTGTATCTAAATACATCTATTCATGGGTTCTAAACCATTAAAAACATGTGAAATGCATGAATATTGAATAAAAATGATGTGCATTTTATGCATCATCAAATACCACCACCCTTGAATGTTTGTGAGTCCCTTAACAAACTAAACTAGACTACCTATGTTATGAAACTAGAAAATAAACAACTATGCAAATAAAAATAAAAATAAAAATGTCTGACTCACTTTCATAGGAATCACGGTTGCATTTAGCTCATGCAATAAGCCCTTTAAACCCCTGGGTTACTCCAGTGGACGAGTAAGGTCTCGTGAGGGTTTGCAGAGATGCTACCCACAATGTCATACAGAAAATAAAAATTCTTTTTCAAAAATATTAGGTAATTAAGAAATTAGTTTAAGCAAATATTTTATGTAATTTATATTCTCAGAACAAATTTAGAATTTTCACACCTCCACAGTAAAAACTTTTTCCTTTCACTTTTCTAAACTTGTAATTATTTATGCTTTTTCCTCAGAAAGTCAAGTATTATAATGTTATTATTCATTTATCATCACTTGTATGTTTTCTGCACAATATCTCACAATTACTTCTAAGCAATGAATTTTTCATTAAGCTTATTCTTTTTCTTTTGATTTTTAATTTTCACATTTTTCTATTTTTCAATCAAACACTATTTCAAATATCCAGTTTCATGACTCGTGTAGCGAGCTTTGAGTCAGTGACTTCCAAGCCAAATGGCCTTAGAGCACCAGATACAGAGTATCCCTCAGACTTAATTGCTCAAGTTACTAGACCTTCCATTTTAATAGTTTACGTATAGTCTTCCTCTTGTCATGTGTAATGTCTATATCTATTAGGCTTTCTATGAAGTTCATGTAATGAGCCTTCGAGCCGGTGGTTCCCAAACCATATGGCTTTAGGGCACCAGGTGTAAAACACCATTCAGACTCTACTTGCTCGAACCAAATAGGCCACAAATATCGACTAGACAAGAAGATGATCTTCTTCGTTATCCTTTTCGTCATGAGACTTAAACACTTTAACTTGTATCTGAGCTTAGCTACTGGGAATCGCAAAGACATCAACGACTAAACATAAGCTCATTTTTTTTTATATTTTTCAATTGCTTAGTTTTTTAAAATATACTATGCATACTTATACTTTAGTAATTCAAAATAATTCTAACATTCAAATACTATCTTTTCTTTGAAATTTACATAAATAACCACTCTTTTCAGATTAGTTCAGAAAAAAAAATCACATAGGGCTTAAAAATTTCTAAATTGTCAGATTATATCAAAAACACTCATAAATGCTACAAGCTTATTTCTTAAAGACCTAATTTTATGAATTTAAGCTACCTGAACAAAATTTTTAAAAAAAAATTTAGTGTGCATCTAAACCATCCCCCCGTGCTTGAATGAAACTGTCACTAGTGGCATACAAAAATGCTGATGCACACTAAAGAATACAAAATAAATATGGGAGAAAGGATAGATACAACCTGATATGTGCAGGGCCTCTTGAGCTGATGATTGACTTGACTTCGCACCACCACTATGCATATATGAATGCATAGTTTTTTACTGATCTAGTCAATGGTCTGCTCCTAAAGTCGTGTTCTGTGTCAGGTAACCTAGACTCATACACTGAAGCATCAAAGGATAAAGCATTCATGCATGACAATAATAAAATTTAAGAAAAAAATCAAATCTAAACAAATAAAACAAAATTTTATTTCTAATATATACATATGATACATAATTTTTTTCTCAGATTTTACGTAAGTAAACTAAACACGCAGCAGAAATTTGCAAAAATATAAGTAACTACCAATCAAATAATCTAAACTATGTCAAAATTACTCTACAAAAATAAATCTAAATTAGCAAATTTAACAAATATAGAAAAATCACAAACTATGTTCTCTAAAATTCACCTGTCTATTCGCTCCATGAATCATGTAATTCAGTTAATCCTAAGAAAATAGCATGTGAATCCTATATTTACTATGTTAAAACCTATATTTACTAACTAATCCTACTAACTAGAATGACAAAAAACAACTAACTAAACAAATATTAATAAACTGAAATATCAGAAATAACAGAATATAATCATCGTTCCCCGGCAACGGTGCCAAAATTTGGTTGAAATTTTGCAGTAGTATTTTAAAAAGATATTTTTTAATAAAATATTTGGAAAATCGTCAACCAAAAATAATAAAAACTGACTTTCCACGAATGTGGCTAGTACAGGTCAAATCCTCAGGGAACGGGAGAACATTCAAATTAAATATAAAAATTTCAATTTATTAATATTATAAATGTGTACAACTAAGTTAAACACTACAACTAAGTACAAAATAAAAATTAAGTAAAACAAATCCTAAAATAAGCTGATCAAGCTTCTCCAGATCACCAGGGGCATTTTTGTCTTTTCACCACACATGCATTCACACTCTCATTCTGAATGCACCTTTTGCCCTATCGTAAACTTATCAACCTAAAACAAAATAAAATACAAAGTTAGTAAGCAATTATGATAATTGAATCTAAAAATTACACTAAAACTAATTCTAAAATTAATTACCAAAACTAAATTACAATTAAGAGCAAAAATAACTAAAATGCAATTTCTAATTAAACTAACTAATTAAATGAATCTAACTAAGCTAACTACTGTAAACCTACTAACTAAAATGTTGAAAAAAAAAGACTACCGAAAATCAACTAATTAACTAAATGACTGTTTTGCCCTCAATGTAGTGCAAAATTAAAATCTCATAAGTTTTTGAAAACAGACTATTTGGATGCTCAAACAGAGTCCCAATTTAATTATTTTGCTTTTGTTCTCTTTTTGACAGATTTAAGAATCTGTCAAACTTTACGGATTTCAAAAATTCATCTAGGAGTATAAGTGTTTCAAGTTCAGAAAAATTTTGAAAACACACCTGTCCTGAAATTGGAATTTCTAAAAATCTGTTTTTTGCAAAATGCTTAAAAATCAGACCAAATAAACTCCTATTGAGCTGATTTTTGGTCTGCTAACAATGAACACACCAATGAAGAGAATAGAACAAAAATTTCAGAAAAACTTAGAAAAAATGCACATAAAATAATAAGTGCAAAATGGTGCAAAATCCGGTTCAGAAATTCAATGCACTATTCACTTGTAATATTTCAATTTATGCACTATCTACTTAATACCCATGCAATAACAGTCATTATCAATCCTAAGACTATCTAAATAACAGGAAATAAAATTAATTACGCTAAGAAAATGAATTCAAAATAACTACCTACGTTACTTGAAAGAATACAAACTAATTCTACAATAAAATACTAAACTACATGCAATTGCTTCACTAACTTGAAATAGAATGCAACTGTGAACTAGAATAGCTAAATTAATGAAGTATCTAACCTAATACAATTAACTTAATACATGCTAACTAATTAATTTGAAAAAGGAGAATTGTATTTAAAACTAACTTTAAATTAAAGTTAAAACTAACTTAAGCCTAACTAGGGTCAGTTGACCTAACTAGGGTTAGACTTAACTAATTGGACACTCTACATGACTTTGGAATGAAACCTCTTAAATGTAATGAAATGCACTAGACTAATATGTAACATTGACTACTAAATGCTATACATTAAGCTACACGCCTAGGTCAAACTTACCTAAATTATCAATGTAATATACAAACGTTATATTACTTAAATAGCTAAGAGAAAGGGGTGTTAAAACATGCATAAGTCATCATGGATTAAGGTTGGGCCCATGTCTACTTTCCAAAACAACATTTTGAGCTTGCAAAGTCAAAATCGCCAACCCTATTTGGGGCCACACGATTTTGTCTTGCCCAAAAAACAAATCCTCCTATTTAATAGATGAAATCTTTTTAAACCAAATTTCTTGACATTTAAGTAAGGTGATTCAAGTTTTGAATCACTTTACTTAAATGGATCATCAAGAGATCTATCAGCCAAGACCTTCCTAATTGATTTTCATGAATTTGGAACCTCCCTCTCACTCAAAATCATCCAACTATGCATTTACCAAAATATCCCCCATTCAAAATTCGAAAACCATTATGCATGCTAACCAAACTATTTAACTATATGCTGACCTAGTTAATGCTAAATTAACTACAAGGGTAAGAATTGAATGCAAGGGAAAACATGTATAGCTATTACTAAAAAGAAAACACAAACTTAAGTGCTAATTTAGTTAATAGTTGACTAAACCTATTCACCATCTACATACAATGAATCTAGACCAAAGTAAGGAATTTCCTAAACTTACTAAACTTACCAAAGGATGCCTAGGACCTTGCTGGACCTCTAATGGTTTCCGTCTTCTTTGAAGAAGATGGCATCCCCTACAACTGATTTTACAAAATATAATAAAAAAATGATTTTGGTTAAATAAAAACATGACAAATAAAATTCATTTCTACTTACATTAATCTACTGATTAGACTCGATCTAATGGGGTTTACAAACATTATTTTTAACTACTATAATCTGCTAAAAAAATTATAGAACTTGACACACAAAGAAGACTCTCAAACCCAAACAATCAGCTAGATTGAATCTAGCCGATTTTTTTTACAACTTAATGAATTTAATGACCTGACATAAACTGACATTTAAGCTAACACTAGACTCCATATTAACCTCTGAAAACGTGAATTACAGACAGACCAATACTATAAAAAAAATTCAGAAACTTAAAATGAAAATCGGGTAGGACTCGACTATCAAGGGTTGGCTGGATTTACACTAAAAGAGAGGAGGAAGGAAAGACTAACCTCTAGGGCAGTCCGATGAGGGAGGGGGTGAGGTAGAGCGGTCAGTTGGAGAGGATCTACATTCCCATCATGTCCTTCGATGTGTTGCACTTTTCCCTTGCACGGTTGCACCCACGTTAAAGCCAAATTATAGAGGGTTCGAAGAAGAAAAGGACAGTTGTACGGGTGAAGAGACAGCCAACCAAGAGGTGTAGATGTCACACCATCGAGGCTAAGCTCCATGTGATCTACAACACCTGGAAAAAAAAATAGCGCAAAGGAGAATACGAAAATAAGAAACGAAAATAAGAAAAAGGGAAGATGGTACATGCACAAGAGGGAGGGGCGTGTAAGAGAGGGAGAGAGAGAGAGAGAGGAGAGAGAAAGAGAGGGGTGATTTTCCTAACTCCAAAAAATGGCCAGCATATTTTTTCCTAACTATTTATACTCTAAGTTATCACTATTTTCAAAAGATACCTAATTATAAAGTTAGTTTTCATAAAAATGTTAAACTAATGTCATATTTGCAACTAGGTGCCTAAACGAGTTAGAAAGAGGTTGTTTACGGAAAATATTTATGAAAAACACTTTAGATCATGTGGGTTTATGGATATTTACGGTTTGAGTCTAGTACAAGATCCAAATTGAAGCTTTTGGGTCGAAATTGGATCCAATCTACCTTAAAATCTGATCTAGAACCCTAAAAATGTGATATTTTCTTTGTTTTAACTCTGATTCAAATGAAATTCGAACCAAGACCTGTTTGTATCCAAATACATCCATTCATGGGTTCTAAACCATTAAAAATATGTAAAAATGCATGAATATTGAATAAGAATGATGTGCATTCCATGCTTCATCAATGGGTTTTGTGCCAAGAATTTTAGTTCGATTGAGAAGCACCAAGATATATTTGTGCTGACATAGAAGTAACCTGGTGGGAAGAGAGAGAACATCAACTCTCAAGAATAAATGAAGCAGTCTCAAATCCTTGAAGGCAAATTCACGACCCATATCAGACATAGAAATGTGAATTTGAGAAGGAGAGTTCCCAATCACGATGATATCATCCATAAAAATTAACACAAAAATAAGAACAAAATAGCTCTGATAAATAAATAGAGAGGTGTCCATCTGAGAACCAAAAAAACTAATGCCCAAGAGAAATGTGCTAAGCCAGTGAAACCACGTGCGAAAAGCTTGTTTGAGACCATATAGAGCATGTTGAAGCTTGCACAGATAATGAGGAAATTGAGGATCTTGAAAGCCAGGAGGTTGAGCCATATAAATCTCTTCATTTAGAACACCATGGAGAAAGGCGTTTTGAACATCTAGTTGTTGAATCGGCCAATTGTGTCCAATGGCGAGAGTAAAAATGATGCAAATAGTTGAGGGTTTGACAACCAAACTAAAAGTTTCAAAGTAATTCACACTTTCTTGTTGACTAAATCCCTTGGCAACAAGATGAGCTTTATAGCATTCAAGGCAACCGTCAGACCTTCTTTTAACTTTATAAATACATTTGCACCCAATAAAATGATAGTGAGTTAGAGGAACAAGAACCCAAGTGTCATTTTTTATCTGAGTACATGGCTCAACGCCTACGGGAATCTTGATTGGCTATGGTAACGGAGGTAGGTTCCAGGTCTTGGGTCAGTTTAGAGAGAAGGGCGATGTGAAGAGAATGCTTACTGGAGAGGTAAAGTTTGGGTTTACGAGTGTCATCTATGGTTCACGTTATCATGTGATGGGTGCAAACCGGTTCTAGAGAAGGAGAAGACATTGGTCCAATAGGGTCAACTGATGGGACAAAATCAACAAAAGGAGAGGGAGATAGAGGTTGAGGTGGGTCCACAGGAATGGAAAGGGAGGGTGGTGGGAAAGAGGCATGAAAGGAAGGTGGAGTCATAGGGGCAGCCGGATATGTGTTAGAAGAATGGGGTATGGCGATTGGAACAAGAGAAGGAGATTGAGAGGCCAAGGAAGGGAAGGGAGAGAGTCGACCAGGTTTGGAGAAAGGAAAATGGGTTTCATTAAAGACAACATGTCGAGAAATAATAATTTTGAAAGTGGTCATGTTAAGACACACATAGCCCTTATGTTGGGGACTATAGCCTAAAAACGTGCATAGGGTGGACTGTGCATCTAGTTTGTGACAATGATAAGACCGTAGGCAAGAGAACAAGCACAACCAAAGACTTTAAAAAAATTGTAATTAGCAGTTCTTTTAAAAAAAAGTTCTAAAGGAGTTTTATGAGCAATGGTGGTCGAAGGAAGTCTATTAATGAGGTATATCACAGTTTGAAAAGCATAAGTCCAAAATTTAAAGGGAACTCCAGCATAGGCCATGAGAGTGAGGCCAACTTCAATGATATGCTGATGTTTGCATTCGGTGTTGTAGTTTTGTTCATGTATGTGGGGGCAAGAAACCCGATGGCCTATCCCACAAGCTTTCTGATATGTAGAAACATTATGATACTTACCGACCTAATCAGTATGAAAAAATATAATCTTTCTATTACAAACATTCTCGACATGCACCTTGAACTGCTTAAAAACATCAAACACTTGCGATTTTTGTTGTAGCATATAAATTCAACAATATCTAGAATATGCATCAATGAAACTGACATAATAACGTTCATTATTAACTGAAGGAATAGGGGTTGGTCCCCAAACATCAGAAAATATTAAGTCTAAAGGTTTAGACACACGATGAGAGGAAGAAACAAAAGGCAAGTTATGACTCTTGCAATTTGACATGCCTCACATACTTTATTTTCAAACCGCTTTTGAAAAAGTAAATAAAAACGATGAAGCACATGTTGAATGATTTTAGATGAAGGATGACCAAGGCATTGGTGCCAATGATCAAATATGGTGCGTTCACCCACCATTGCTTCTTTATTCTGTTCTGCTTGAAGAGAAATACGATAAAAGCCTCCATCACCCTTTTCGCTGGCTAGAAGTCTCTCTGAAGCCCTGTCCTTAATATAATAGTAATCAAGATGAAACTCAACAAATAAGTTATTATCTCCGGTCAATTTATTGACTGACATCAAATTCTTTGTGATATGAGAAACATTCAACACGTCTTTGAGATGAAAGTGGGCTTTAGGTAAACGAATCATACTAACATTATGAATTTATAAATTTGAGCCATTATCGACTTTTAGGGTATTATTGCCCTGATATTCAGAATGTAGAGACATGCTGCTTAGATCATTGGTGATGTGGTGAGTCGCACCAGAGTTGGGGTACCAAGAATCATCATTGTACATCATAGGGGTAGCATGATAAGCTTGCAGAGAGCTTGATTGATAGTAAGGTATATTGAAAACACTTCATTGTCGTGTGACTCGGTTTATCACATGCTTGACAAATAACTTTGTTTAATTGATTCTCATTACCCCCATAGTTTTGTTCACTTCAAGGTTGATTATAGTTTGGAGAATATCCTCTATCTCTTCCTCTATAACCACCTCGATTTTCATTATTATTCTTTCCTCTATAGCCACCATATCAATTTGGATTTGAATTTTGATTTTGGCTGGTAATAAGATTAGTCGTGTGCATGGTCAAATAAGGAACCAACTCATTTTCACTTAGTTGCGCTTCATGGATCAACAAAAGCCCATGAAGTTAATTAAGTGTGATAGGTTTGGTACAAGTTCCAATGGCCGTATGGAACAAATTAAATTTAGAAGGTAGGCCACAAAGAATATGCGCCATCAAGTCATCTTTAGATACTGGCTTGGATGCAACAACCAGTTGATGCAATTTTTTTTTTGCATCCTGTATATATTCCTCAACACTTTGAGAGCCTTTCTTTAATTCAAATAGATGATTTTTCAATTGCATAATTTGGGCCCGGGACTGGGCAGTATAAGCAAGCTTCAATGAAGTCTAGACCTCATAGGATGTTGAGAATTCCACAACATGGGTGTAGACCGATTTAGATAATGATGAGAGAATACAATTAAGTAAAATTTGGTCTTAACAATGCCATAATATGAAATCTGGATTGATTTCATTTGAGTCCATTTTGAATTTCTATGGACATGACTTTGTTCCAACAACAAGACCAATAAAGTCATATGATTTTAAGATGAGAAGAAATTACGATTCTCATAACAAATAATTATCGACTGTTAATTTAGTGGTCAAAAAATGATGAAGTTTGGATTAAAAATTTGGTTGAGGTAAAATCACATTGAGAGTACCTGAAGCTTCTGAATGGCTTCCGAGCTGCAGAGTATTGCTGGTGGACGACGTGAGCTTGTCATTGATGATGAAACCGTTATGGCTCTGATAACATAATATGAACCACACACACAAAATGCACCGAATATACTCGCATACACAAAGCCGATTTAACGTGGTTCGGTAAATACCTACATCCATGATAGTCTCGCTATTCAATCTTGAATAGGGACTCTTCTCTTGTCTTTATATAGATAACAATGAGAGTCCAATTTAATATATTTGGAAAGATTTAGAATAGCCTTAGAATTAGGAACACAAATCTTGGCTGAAAATCTTTCCTTTCTATCATGATCTTCAAGATTTGGTAAGCCCAGCTGAAGTTTAGCAGGTGACGGTTTGGGGTCTCTTATCATTATCGACTTTTCATTTCTATCATGATCTTCATTAGATTCATTAGATGACTTTCCTTCCATATGGATACTACCTTGAGAGTCCATTTGAGGAGTTATGGTGATCGATTTTTTCAGAATCTTATCTCTAACATCGGTGACTCTAGGTTTCATTTTGCCAACTTGATTCATTGATGAATCATGCACTTCCTTGAAAAATCCTCAAAATAGTTTGCAGTGTCTTCCTTCATATCGATGGAGTTGGTGGCATAGGATCCATCCTTGCGGATCAGTCTCAGAATCTTCTTTTGAAAAACATACTTATTAACAGTTGAATAGAAAAAATAAGTGTTTCAATCCTCATCTTGTAACCATTTTTATCATGTTTTTTATCTCCAAAGCATCTCCTCCATATCCTCAAGCATCTTCAATTCGTCTTGAAGGTGAATTTCGCGCACGATACCTTAAAAAATGCCATCATTGCTCAAGGACTGACATGTTTCAATCTCCTTGAGCACTCCTTTGATAGGACTGGGGACTTACCCTAAGCCTCTTTTGACCATAATTTCAACCATTTTTTTTATAGCTTCAAGCTTCGATGTTATCCTAAACATGGCGCATCCTCAAAAACTCTGCTGCCAACTCTCTGACACTATCTTGTAACATTCCTCCCTTTCTGCCAAAAAAATAAAGAACTTAAGAGGATCAGCGATCTGTAGAACTAGGGAGTTGTTGAGCATGATTCCATTGTGATCCAATATGGATCGGGGTAACAACCTAACCTCCGTGTTCGGGAAGCTGTTGACCCATAGATCATTAACCAGACCACAATCAAACTTACCAGCCTTAAAAAGACTCCCTCTTTGTGGTGGTTGTGCCAAGTGCATGATAACCCTCTGTGCTCGACTTCCAACAAGCCGCAACTGGATATCATAGAGTTGAAAAGGTCGCTATCAGGATGAGCACAGGTGAAGCCTTTCCATTCCTCACGAGACCCGGTAGTGTTGTAGTCTCCAATCATAAGACAAGGTGCTTCTTTCGGATGGTCACTATATTCATAAACCGATCACTAGGAGATCATGCATCCCCCTGCTTGGCTAATATCATCATGCATTGTTCAGTGATCAGTGTGACATCCACTGATACAGATCGAGGATTCCAAATGAGAATTATATAGCTGATTTCACACACTTTAAAATTCTTGAGTATACCATAATCAGGAAACTCTCTCAATTAACAGGATTGCGTCGATTGTCAACTTAGTTTTAAAAAGGAAGGCTATGTCTACGTTGCGCTCTTTCAAAGCCTCTGCCAAGACCCTACGTGCCCACCGCCTCCCCATGCCCCTAACATTCCATGTTAATGTTTTCATGGTTAACAAGGTTAAGGGAGAGGTTGCTTTCCCTTCAACTTCATTGGTTGCACCTGCCATGAGCTCTTGCTTAGGTGAAAGCTTGATGTCTCCATTTCTAACGTATTTGTAAAGGTCTCTAAGGACAAATTTTTGGTGATAGCCTTTTCTCCAAGGTTTTGGATCAAGGTTGTTAAATGCGATGAGGCGAAGCCAGGCGTTGAGCCTGCGCTTCGCCTCTGAGGCGTACGTCTCAGGTACTGAGGCGTACGCCTCTCACAACTGGAATGGAAGTGAGGCGGTGGGAGGGGAGGCAGTAAGAGAAGGACCACCCGCCCAGCTGGTACGGAAGCGAGGGATATGCCGGTCGTCCGGTGGTCGGAGAAGACTGAGCAGCAGCTGCAGCACAGCAACTCCGGTGGTCGGTGGTCACAACTGGCCGGAAGTTGATGAGGGGCGCATCACAGCAACGCCTCAGTACCTTGAGCATGCGCCTCGCCTCTGAAGAGGCGTACGCCTCTCACAACACTGTTTTGGATTGCCAGGGTCCCAAGACTAGCAGTTATAATCTAGTCAGCGGGATGTGTAGGAGGTGGAAGACAGAATAGGTTAGATATGTTGTTTTAGGTCATGGGGGGATCTGGGTTGGGGTTTTGGAGATTGGGTAGGTCTCGGCTAGCCTGAAAAGCAAAACTGGGTAGGGGGCAATATGGGGCTGGGCATTGGGTTTTGATTGGGGGCAGACTGCAGGCGGGATTTTAGGGTCACTTTTAGCCTCACTGGGATTGGGACTCACTAGAAAAGGGTCGGTTTGGTTATCGTCTAACTGCGAGGTTGGCTTAACCAAAGGAGAGTGAAAAATGAAAAGGGGCACCTCGTTTCCTTATGGGACTGACCTTGTAATTGGCCTGCCAGCCATTTTCCCTGCTTGTCTTTTCCTAATCTCATGCGTATTTGGAAGCGGGAAAAAGGAGATGTGAGAGGGGTGAAGTGGGTCACACTTCCCACGTGGCTCAAAAAAGAAGCACACACGAAACCCTACGTGGTTTCCTCCTTTTGTGGGTCAAACTCAACTCTTTCTAATGAGTTGGTCCATTTAGCCCATGATCCAAAGAGAGATCCAAAATGGGATTCCTTCTCCCAAGTGAATCCGGGTCCAGAGATATAGTTCGTGTGTGGGTTGACAATCTCGGATCCCAACAAAGGATCCAAAACCAAAATGATTTAGATTTTTGGTGCTTATGAATATTTAATTAAATTTATTATTTAATTAACAAAAAAGATAGTTAAAATGCTAATTACATAGTTTGTTAATTAATTGTTAAATGAATAAGTAAATAGTAATTTATTTTCAAATAACTTAAAATCACCAATATAAAACAAAAACAGGTAGAGTCCACTATATTTTATTTAAATATTCTATGAAATTTGTGAATATTATAATATATAAGAAAAAATAGATTTAGAATGCATTCACTAAATAAATTATAAAATTAAGAACTAAAATATAAAACCCCTAAATCCAAAATCATAAATGAGAAAAAAAATAGATTTACCATGCATTCACTAAATAGATTATAAAATTAAGAATTAAAAGAAAAAAACTTCTAAAATATAAATCATATATAAGAAAAAAACTAATTCAACATGCATTTACTAAATAGATTATAAAATTATGAATTCAAATGTAAAACACTTAAAATCTAAATCATATATAAGAAAAAAATTAGATTTATCATGCATTCACTAAATAGATTACAAAATTAAGAATTAAAATATAAAATCCCTAAATTCTAAATAATATATAAAAAAAATAAATAGATTTATCATGCATTCACTGAATAAATTACATAATTATGAATTAAAATATAAAACACCTAAAATCTAAATCATATACTAAAAATAAATAAATTTAACATGCATTCACTAAACAGATTACAAAATTAGTAATAAAAATGCAAAACCCCTAAAATATAAATCATATATAAGAAAAATAAACAGATTTATAATGCATTCAATAAATAGATTATGAATTAAAGTATAAAATCCTTAAATTATAATCATATATAAGAAAAAAATAGATTTAGCATGCACTCATTGAATAAACTATATAATTAAGAATTAAAATATAAAACCCTTAAAGTCTAAATCATATATAAGAATATATATATATATAGCATGCATTCACGCAATAGATTATAAAATTAAGAATTAAAATGTAAAACCGTAAAATTTAAATTATATTTAAGAAAAAATAGATTTAGCATGCATTCACTAAATAGATTATAAAATTAACAATTAATATGCAAAACCAATAAATTATAAATCATATAAAAAATAAATTTAACATGCATTAACTAAAAAAATTATAAAATTAGAAATTAAAATGTAAAAGTCTTAAATTCTAAATCATATATAAGAAAAAAATAGATTTAGCATGCATTTACTAAATAAATTACAAAATTAAGAATTAAAATGCAAAACTTGTAAATTTTAAATCATATATAAGGAAAAATAAAACAGATTTAGCAAAAATTCACTAAATACATTATAAAATTAGGATTCAAATGCAAAACTCTTAAAATTTAAAGAATAAATAAGAAAACAAATAGATTTAGAATGTAGTCACTGAATAGATTATAAAATTAGGAATTAAAATGTAAAAGCCCTAAATTCTAAATCATATATAAGAAAAAAATAAATTACATAATTAAGAATTAAAAAACTATAAAATCTAAATCATATATAGGAAAAAATTCAGATTTAGCATGCATTCACTAAATAAATTATAAAATTAGTAATTTAAATATAAAACCCCTAAAATCCAAATAATAAATGAGAAAAAATTAGATTGAGCATGTATTTATTAAATAAATTATTAATTTAGCAATTAAAATGTAAAACTCTTAAATTCTAAATAATAAATAAGAAAAAAATCAGATTTAGTATGCATTCACTAAATAAATAATAAAAATATAGATTAAAATGCAAAACCCCTAAAATCTAAAGCATACATGTTTAAAAAAGCAGATTTAGCATGCTTTCACTCAATAAGTTACAAAAATATAGATTAAAATTTAAAATCCTTAAAATCTAAAACGTACATAAAAACATTAGATTTAGCATGTATTCACTTAATAAATTATAAAAAATATAGATTAAAATGAAAAAACCCTAAAATGTATTGTATACATGAAAAAAATGGATTTAGCATGGGTGAGAGAGAGAGATCACCTTCGATGAAGGACACCATCAGGAGCGAATGTCGGAGAGGTGAGTGCGATCAGACGTGGCAGAGAGAGAGAGAGAGATGCCAATGGTCAGCAATCAAACGTTGCAAGGATATATATATATATATATATATATATATATATATATATATATATATAGAGAGAGAGAGAGAGAGAGAGAGAGAGAGGACGTTGGTGGTCAGCGATTACTGGTCACCAAATTGATAGAGAGAGAGAACGAAAATGGGTAAATCAGACCCCTTTTGTGTTTTTACTTTCACTAGAGCAATCTTGTAGTGCGTCAAAATAGAGGTTTTTTTTGCCAAAAAAAAGTTGTGTATTTTATGTATTATTGATACGTTGCAAAATGCACCAGTAATACATAGTTTTTCACTTGCGCGAATACTACAAGAAAAATGTTAATTAGCGACGGAAATTTGTGACAGAAATAATCCATCGCAAATTTGCGACAGATTAGCTAGAGAAAACTAGTCATCCTTAAAATTGGAATTAGCAACAAAATTAACGACGGATAAATTCTATCTTAAAATTCATCGCTAATTAGCGATGAAAACAATTTGTCGCAAATTAGAGACAGATGAGCGACAAAATTTATCCGTCGATAATTTCATCGCAAATTTATGATGGATTTTGCAATAGAAAAAATCTGTCGCTAATTATCGACGGATTAGCGATAGAATTTTTCCATCGCTAATTTATAGTTGGTTGCCATGTTGGCAATCCGTGTGCGGCAGCGTTCTACCAATCAAAGCACAAAGTGTCATGCACCTCAAACCTATATAAGTACATCTCCATCTCCTGGTTCCCCATCATCGGTGTCCCGATCGCATAAGGCCGACCCCGTCATCCTCTCCTCCAGCCAGACCTATGAGCGCAACTGCGCCTATGCCTGGCAGTACTCCGACCAGACCCACCGCTTCTCTCTTGGCAATCTCATGGCTCCGCGAGTTTTGGTATCGGGCATGATTGCAACCCCTCACCCTCACCGACGACGACAATGAGGCTAAGAACACCCATCGGTAGGAGATCTCGCTAGTCCTGACCGAGCTCCCTCGACCACCACTCGATCATCTCTGCCTGCTTTGTAGATGCCTCATGGGCCTCAGTGTACTTGTGTTGCACCTCTGCGACTGGCCATCTCTTCCCTTGTTACTGCAGATCGATGAGCAGCTCCCTGATAGGCACTTCTTTGTCGATTCCAGCAAAACCCCCAAGTTAGAGAGATCCATTAGTGATGATCCGTCTTCATCTCTCAGCTCCGCTCGTTCCCTAAGGTCGTCGACAACCCATTTCAGATCATTGGTGTTTTTGGGATCCTATGGCGGATAGGCCAATTGCTCAATCCGTGAGGCAAGAGAATCGACATGGGCGGATCCGGAGGCAGCAATGAGGGTTGAGACCAAAAATCCTAAACCCTAAATGGAAATGGAAAAGGAAAAGAGCAAGGATTTTTTTTTACTTTTTATTTTTTTTTCATTTTACAACGAATTAGCGATGGATATTATTTGTCGCTAATATTTGTCACCAATTTAGCGACAGATTATGGACAAATAATTATCTGTCATAAAACCAAATTTAATGATGAACTCGCAATGGATCATGTTTGTAGATTATTCATCGTAAATTAGCGATGGAAGTAGCGACAGATCAGTTCTGTCGCTAATTAGCGACCAAGAATTTGTGATGGACTCTATTCGACACTAATCCATCACAAATCCATTTAACGATGGATTAGCATCGAATAGAGTCTGTCGCTAATTAATGTTTTTCTTGTAGTGTAAGTAGATTAGTGCCAATGAGAAGTATCTTTTATTGACACGTTAGGGGGTGTGCGCGAGTGAAATCTATATTTCTTGTAGTGTTAGTAGGAATCAACCCTTTGATCATGTTTTTATGAGTCATGAAAAATTGATGCATTCATAGCTATTGGTTTCTCCATCACAAGAAAAAAATGCATACAAGTTCTATTGTAAAAAATTTTATGCATAGAATGAACTTTTATGATTTAGAAAAATTCAAAAAGTTCTAACGATTGATTTTTAGCACAATATAAAATCCTACATAAACATAAAAAAAATGCTACAAGTGCAAGTTTTTAGGTTTTTGACCATGGAGATCGCATCTGGTTATATTTGCCAAAAAACACTTTTCAAATGGTTTGGATGGTTAGTACCTTCCTTTTGGTTGGATGGATATATAGAGAGAGAGAAAGAGTAGGGCATAATTGTGGATGATACATATTATCCACTATTATTGAACGCTAACTTTAAACAAAAAAAAACTTTTTCTACCCAGGTCTTTAGTGGTGGTCATGACCGCAGCTAAAGACCCTAAATTGCCAAAAGAAAGAATGAACGAGGAATGTTCAATGCTAGTTCGATGATTTAGTGCCCACTGTTATGTCCAATTGTGTGTGTGTGTATATATATATATATATATATGTATTTATATTTATTTATATATGGTGGTTTTGTACCATAATACCATATAGTGGTACAAACCTTTGTCTCTGTTTATCTGGCCACCAAATAATAAATCTAAGTGTTTAGCATAGTTTACTTAATATGTTAAAAGGTTTTATCATCATATGAACATATTTTTACGATAGTTAAAATCAATGGCTCACAATTCATAATAATGTGGTTTAAAATTTGAATAAAACAATCCTATCCAAAAAAATTGAATAAAACATCATATTCCAGTCAACTTTGATGCATGTAAATAGTAAATAGAACTTGTTAAACATGATCCAAAGGTTAGATTTTGCATTTGAAGCTTATATATATATATATATATATATATATATATATATATATATATATATATATATATATATATATATATGGATTGATATTGGCTACTAATGATGGTACAAAACTAATGAGTTGGAAATCATATACTACAAAAAAAACCCTAATTAGCAATATAATTCCTTCTCCCAAGTGAATCCGGGTCCAGAGATATAATTCGCGTGGGTTGACTATCTCGGATCCCAACAAATGATCCAAAACCAAAATGATTTAGATTTTTGGTGCTTATGAATATTTAATTAAATTTATTATTTAATTAACAAAAAAGATAGTTAAAATGTTAATTACATAGTTTGTTAATTAATTGTTAAATAAATAAGTAAATAGTAATTTATTTTCAAATAACTTAAAATCACCAATATAAAACAAAAACAGGTAGTGTCCACTATATTCTATTTAAATATTCTCTGAAATTTGTGAATATTATAATATATAAGAAAAAATAGATTTAGATAACATTCACTAAATAAATTATAAAATTAAGAACTAAAATATAAAACCCCTAAATCATAAATGAGAAAAAAAATAGATTTACAATGCATTCACTAAATAGATTATAAAATTAAGAATTAAAAGAAAAAAACTTCTAAAATATAAATCATATATAAGAAAAAAACTAATTCAACATGCATTTACTAAATAGATTATAAAATTATGAATTCAAATGTAAAACACTTAAAATCTAAATCATATATAAGAAAAAAAATAGATTTATCATGCATTCACTAAATAAATTACAAAATTAAGAATTAAAATATAAAATCCCTAAATTCTAAATAATATATAAAAAAATAAATAGATTTATCATGCATTCACTGAATAAATTACATAATTATGAATTAAAATATAAAACACCTAAAATCTAAATCGTATACTAAAAATAAATAAATTTAACATGCATTCACTTAACAGATTACAAAATTAGTAATAAAAATGCAAAACCCCTAAAATATAAATCATATATAAGAAAAATAAACAGATTTATAATGCATTCAATAAATAGATTTAAAAATTATGAATTAAAGTATAAAACCCTTAAATTATAATCATATATAAGAAAAAAACTAGATTTAGCATGCACTCATTGAATAAATTATATAATTAAGAATTAAAATATAAAACCCTTAAAGTCTAAATAATATATAAGAATATATATATATATATATATATATATATATATATATATATATATATATATATATATATATATATATATAGCATGGATTCATTCAATAGATTATAAAATTAAGAATTAAAATGTAAAACCTTACAATTTAAATTATATTTAAGAAAAAAAATAGATTTAGCATGCATTCACTAAATAAATTATAAAATTAACAATTAATATGCAAAACAAATAAATTATAAATCATATAAAAAATAAATTTAACATGCATTAACTAAAAAAATTATAAAATTAGAAATTAAAATGTAAAAGTCTTAAATTCTAAATCATATAAAAGAAAAAAATAGATTTAGCATGCATTCACTAAATAAATTACAAAATTAAGAATTAAAATGCAAAACTTGTAAATTTTAAATCATATATAAGAAAAAAAAAACAGATTTATCAAAAATTCACTAAATACATTATAAAATTAGGATTCAAATGCAAAACTCTTAAAATTTAAAGAATAAATAAGAAAATAAACAGATTTAGAATGTAGTCACTGAATAGATTATAAAATTAGGAATTAAAATGTAAAAGCCCTAAATTCTAAATCATATATAAGAAAAAAATAAATTACATAATTAAGAATTAAAAAACTATAAAATCTAAATCATATATAGGAAAAAAATCAGATTTAGCGTGCATTCACTCGATAAATTATAAATTTAGTAATTTAAATATAAAACCCCTAAAATCCAAATAATAAATGAGAAAAAAATTAGATTGAGCATGTATTTATTAAATAAATTATTAATTTAGCAATTAAAATGTAAAACTCTTAAATTCTAAATAATAAATAAGAAAA